>NC_137879.1:42315507-42469007 GCF_963924005.1 Protomyctophum bolini | reverse complement strand
AATTTGTTTTTTTCTAAAATTGGAACGATACAGGGTAGATTGGTTTTCTGCTAAAATTGGAACAAAACAGTAATTTGTTTTTTTCTAAAATTGGAACGATACAGAGTAGATTGGTTTTCTGCTAAAATTGGAACGAAACAGTAATTAGTTTTTTTCTAAAATTGGAACGATACAGAGTAGATTGGTTTTCTGCTAAAATTGGAACGAAACAGTAATTCGTTTTTTCTAAAAATTTGAACGATACAGAGTAGATTAGTTTGTTTCCTAAAATTGGAACAATACAGTAATTTGTTTTTTTCAAAAATTGGAACGATACAGAGTAGATTGGTTTTCTGCTAAAATTGGAACAATACAGTAATTTGTTTTTTTCTAAAATTGGAACGATACAGGGTAGATTGGTTTTCTGCTAAAATTGGAACAAAACAGTAATTTGTTTTTTTCTAAAATTGGAACAATACAGTAATTTGTTTTTTTCTAAAATTGGAACGATACAGAGTAGATTGGTTTTCTGCTAAAATTGGAACGAAACAGTAATTTGTTTTTTTCTAAAATTGGAACGATACAGAGTAGATTGGATTTCTGCTAAAATTGGAACGAAACAGTAATTCGGTTTTTCTAAAATTGGAACGATACAGAGTAGATTGGTTTTCTGCTAAAATTGGAACGATACAGTAGATTAGTTTTTTCTAAAATTGGAACGAAACAGTAGATACATTTTTTTCTAAAATTGGAACGATACAGAGTAGATTAGTTTTCTGCTAACATTGGAACAAAACAGTAGAAATGTTGTTTTCTAAAATTGGAACGATACAGAGTAGATTGGTTTTCTGCTAAAATTGGAACAAAATTATTTTTTTTCTAAAATTGGAACGATACAGGGTAGATTGGTTTTCTGCTAAAATTGGAACAAAACAGTAATTTGTTTTTTTCTAAAATTGGAACGATACAGAGTAGATTGGTTTTCTGCTAAAATTGGAACGAAACAGTAATTTGTTTTTTTCTAAAATTGGAACGATACAGAGTAGATTGGTTTTCTGCTAAAATTGGAACGAAACAGTAATTTGTTTTTTTCTAAAATTGGAACGATACAGAGTAGATTGGTTTTCTGCTAAAATTGGAACGAAACAGTAATTCGTTTTTTCTAAAATTGGAACGATACAGAGTAGATTAGTTTGTTTCCTAAAATTGGAACAATACAGTAATTTGTTTTTTTCCTAAAATTGGAACGATACAGAGTAGATTGTTTTTCTGCTAAAATTGGAACGAAACAGTAATTTGTTTTTTTCTAAAATTGGAACGATACAGAGTAGATTGGTTTTCTGCTAAAATTGGAACGAAACAGTAATTCGTTTTTTCTAAAATTTGAACGATACAGAGTAGATTAGTTTGTTTCCTAAAATTGGAACCATACAGTAATTTGTTTTTTTCAAAAATTGGAACGATACAGAGTAGATTGGTTTTCTGCTAAAATTGGAACGAAACAGTAGGTAAATTTTTTTCTAAAATTGGAACGATACAGAGTAGATTGGTTTTCTGCTAAAATTGGCACAATTTTTTTTTTTTTCTAAAATTGGAACGATACAGGGTAGATTGGTTTTCTGCTAAAATTGGAACAAAACAGTAATTTGTTTTTTTCTAAAATTGGAACGATACAGAGTAGATTGGTTTTCTGCTAAAATTGGAACAAAATTATTTTTTTTCTAAAATTGGAACGATACAGGGTAGATTGGTTTTCTGCTAAAATTGGAACAAAACAGTAATTTGTTTTTTTCTAAAAATGGAACGATACAGAGTAGATTGGTTTTCTGCTAAAATTGGAACGAAACAGTAATTTGTTTTTTTCTAAAATTGGAACGATACAGAGTAGATTAGTTTTCTGCTAAAATTGGAACAAAATTATTTTCTAAAATTGGAACGATACAGAGTAGATTGGTTTTCTGCTAAAATTGGAACAAAATTATTTTTTTTCTAAAATTGGAACGATACAGGGTAGATTGGTTTTCTGCTAAAATTGGAACAAAACAGTAATTTGTTTTTTTCTAAAATTGGAACGATACAGAGTACATTGGTTTTCTGCTAAAATTGGAACAAAATTATTTTTTAACGATACAGGGTAGATTGGTTTTCTGCTAAAATTGGAACAAAACAGTAATTTGTTTTTTTCTAAAATTGGAACGATACAGAGTAGATTGGTTTTCTGCTAAAATTGGAACGAAACAGTAATTTGTTTTTTTCTAAAATTGGAACGATACAGAGTAGATTGGTTTTCTGCTAAAATTGGAACGAAACAGTAATTCGTTTTTTCTAAAATTGGAACGATACAGAGTAGATTAGTTTGTTTCCTAAAATTGGAACAATACAGTAATTTGTTTTTTTCCTAAAATTGGAACGATACAGAGTAGATTGTTTTTCTGCTAAAATTGGAACGAAACAGTAATTTGTTTTTTTCTAAAATTGGAACGATACAGAGTAGATTGGTTTTCTGCTAAAATTGGAACGAAACAGTAATTTGTTTTTTTCTAAAATTGGAACGATACAGAGTAGATTAGTTTGTTTCCTAAAATTGGAACAATACAGTAATTTGTTTTTTTCCTAAAATTGGAACGATACAGAGTAGATTGTTTTTCTGCTAAAATTGGAACGAAACAGTAATTTGTTTTTTTCAAAAATTGGAACGATACAGAGTAGATTGGTTTTCTGCAAAAATTGGAACGAAACAGGGTAGATTAGTTTGTTTCCTAAAATTGGAACAATACAGTAATTTGTTTTTTTCCTAAAATTGGAACGATACAGAGTAGATTGTTTTTCTGCTAAAATTGGAACGAAACAGTAATTTGTTTTTTTCTAAAATTGGAACGATACAGAGTAGATTGGTTTTCTGCTAAAATTAGAACGAAACAGTAATTTGTTTTTATCAAAAATTGGAACGATACAGAGTAGATTGGTTTTCTGCTAAAATTGGAACGAAACAGTAGGTTAATTTTTTTCTAAAATTGGAACGATAGAGTAGATTAGTTTTCTGCTAAAATTGGAACAAAATTATTTTCTAAAATTGGAACGATACAGAGTAGATTGGTTTTCTGCTAAAATTGGAACAAAATTATTTTTTTTCTAAAATTGGAACGATACAGGGTAGATTAGTTTGTTTCCTAAAATTGGAACAATACAGTAATTTGTTTTTTTCCTAAAATTGGAACGATACAGAGTAGATTGTTTTTCTGCTAAAATTGGAACGAAACAGTAATTTGTTTTTTTCTAAAATTGGAACGATACAGAGTAGATTGGTTTTCTGCTAAAATTGGAACGAAACAGTAATTTGTTTTTTTCTAAAATTGGAACGATACAGAGTAGATTAGTTTGTTTCCTAAAATTGGAACAATACAGTAATTTGTTTTTTTCCTAAAATTGGAACGATACAGAGTAGATTGTTTTTCTGCTAAAATTGGAACGAAACAGTAATTTTTTTTTTCAAAAATTGGAACGATACAGAGTAGATTGATTTTCTGCTAAAATTGGAACGAAACAGTAGGTTAATTTTTTTCTAAAATTGGAACGATAGAGTAGATTAGTTTGTTTCCTAAAATTGGAACAATACAGTAATTTGTTTTTTTCAAAAATTGGAACGATACAGAGTAGATTGGTTTTCTGCTAAAATTGGAACAATACAGTAATTTGTTTTTTTCTAAAATTGGAACGATACAGGGTAGATTGGTTTTCTGCTAAAATTGGAACAAAACAGTAATTTGGTTTTTTCTAAAATTGGAACGATACAGAGTAGATTGGTTTTCTGCTAAAATTGGAACGAAACAGTAATTTGTTTTTTTCTAAAATTGGAACGATACAGAGTAGATTGGTTTTCTGCTAAAATTGGAACGAAACAGTAATTATTTTTTTTCTAAAATTGGAACGATACAGGGTAGATTAGTTTGTTTCCTAAAATTGGAACAATACAGTAATTTGTTTTTTTCCTAAAATTGGAACGATACAGAGTAGATTGTTTTTCTGCTAAAATTGGAACGAAACAGTAATTTGTTTTTTTCTAAAATTGGAACGATACAGAGTAGATTGGTTTTCTGCTAAAATTGGAACGAAACAGTAATTTGTTTTTTTCTAAAATTGGAACGATACAGAGTAGATTAGTTTGTTTCCTAAAATTGGAACAATACAGTAATTTGTTTTTTTCCTAAAATTGGAACGATACAGAGTAGATTGTTTTTCTGCTAAAATTGGAACGAAACAGTAATTTTTTTTTTCAAAAATTGGAACGATACAGAGTAGATTGATTTTCTGCTAAAATTGGAACGAAACAGTAGGTTAATTTTTTTCTAAAATTGGAACGATAGAGTAGATTAGTTTGTTTCCTAAAATTGGAACAATACAGTAATTTGTTTTTTTCAAAAATTGGAACGATACAGAGTAGATTGGTTTTCTGCTAAAATTGGAACAATACAGTAATTTGTTTTTTTCTAAAATTGGAACGATACAGGGTAGATTGGTTTTCTGCTAAAATTGGAACAAAACAGTAATTTGGTTTTTTCTAAAATTGGAACGATACAGAGTAGATTGGTTTTCTGCTAAAATTGGAACGAAACAGTAATTTGTTTTTTTCTAAAATTGGAACGATACAGAGTAGATTGGTTTTCTGCTAAAATTGGAACGAAACAGTAATTTGTTTTTTTCTAAAATTGGAACGATACAGAGTAGATTAGTTTGTTTCCTAAAATTGGAACAATACAGTAATTTGTTTTTTTCCTAAAATTGGAACGATACAGAGTAGATTGTTTTTCTGCTAAAATTGGAACGAAACAGTAATTTGTTTTTTTCTAAAATTGGAACGATACAGAGTAGATTGGTTTTCTGCTAAAATTGGAACAAAATTATTTTTTTTCTAAAATTGGAACGATACAGGGTAGATTGGTTTTCTGCTAAAATTGGAACAAAACAGTAATTTGTTTTTTTCTAAAATTGGAACGATACAGAGTAGATTGGTTTTCTGCTAAAATTGGAACAAATTTTTTTTTTTCTAAAATTGGAACGATACAGGGTAGATTGGTTTTCTGCTAAAATTGGAACAAAACAGTAATTTGTTTTTTTCTAAAATTTGAACGATACAGAGTAGATTGGTTTTCTGCTAAAATTGGAACGAAACAGTAATTTGTTTTTTTCTAAAATTTGAACGATACAGAGTAGATTGGTTTTCTGCTAAAATTGGAACGAAACAGTAATTTGTTTTTTTCTAAAATTGGAACGATACAGAGTAGATTGGTTTTCTGCTAAAATTGGAACGAAACAGTAATTCGTTTTTTCTAAAATTGGAACGATACAGAGTAGATTAGTTTGTTTCCTAAAATTGGAACAATACAGTAATTTGTTTTTTTCCTAAAATTGGAACGATACAGAGTAGATTGTTTTTCTGCTAAAATTGGAACGAAACAGTAATTTGTTTTTTTCTAAAATTGGAACGATACAGAGTAGATTGGTTTTCTGCTAAAATTGGAACGAAACAGTAATTCGTTTTTTCTAAAATTTGAACGATACAGAGTAGATTAGTTTGTTTCCTAAAATTGGAACAATACAGTAATTTGTTTTTTTCAAAAATTGGAACGATACAGAGTAGATTGGTTTTCTGCTAAAATTGGAACAATACAGTAATTTGTTTTTTTCTAAAATTGGAACGATACAGGGTAGATTGGTTTTCTGCTAAAATTGGAACAAAACAGTAATTTGGTTTTTTCTAAAATTGGAACGATACAGAGTAGATTGGTTTTCTGCTAAAATTGGAACGAAACAGTAATTTGTTTTTTTCAAAAATTGGAACGATACAGAGTAGATTGGTTTTCTGCTAAAATTGGAACGAAACAGTAATTAGTTTTTTTCTAAAATTGGAACGATACAGAGTAGATTGGTTTTCTGCTAAAATTGGAACGAAACAGTAATTCGGTTTTTCTAAAATTGGAACGATACAGAGTAGATTGGTTTTCTGCTAAAATTGGAACGATACAGTAGATTAGTTTTTTCTAAAATTGGAACGAAACAGTAGATACATTTTTTTCTAAAATTGGAACGATACAGAGTAGATTAGTTTGTTTCCTAAAATTGGAACAATACAGTAATTTGTTTTTTTCCTAAAATTGGAACGATACAGAGTAGATTGTTTTTCTGCTAAAATTGGAACGAAACAGTAATTTGTTTTTTTCAAAAATTGGAACGATACAGAGTAGATTAGTTTTCTGCTAAAATTGGAACAAAATTATTTTCTAAAATTGGAACGATACAGAGTAGATTGGTTTTCTGCTAAAAATTGGAACAAAATTATTTTTTTTCTAAAATTGGAACGATACAGGGTAGATTGGTTTTCTGCTAAAATTGGAACAAAACAGTAATTTGTTTTTTTCTAAAATTGGAACGATACAGAGTAGATTGGTTTTCTGCTAAAATTGGAACAAAATTATTTTTTTTCTAAAATTGGAACGATACAGGGTAGATTGGTTTTCTGCTAAAATTGGAACAAAACAGTAATTTGTTTTTTTCTAAAATTGGAACGATACAGAGTAGATTGGGTTTCTGCTAAAATTGGAACGAAACAGTAATTTGTTTTTTTCTAAAATTGGAACGATACAGAGTAGATTGGTTTTCTGCTAAAAAAGGAACAATTTTTTTTTTTTTCTAAAATTGGAACGATACAGAGTAGATTGGTTTTCTGCTAAAATTGGAACGAAACAGTAATTTGTTTTTTTCTAAAATTGGAACGATACAGAGTAGATTGGTTTTCTGCTAAAATTGGAACGAAACAGTAATTTGTTTTTTTCTAAAATTGGAACGATACAGAGTAGATTGGTTTTCTGCTAAAATTGGAACGAAACAGTAATTCGTTTTTTCTAAAATTGGAACGATACAGAGTAGATTAGTTTGTTTCCTAAAATTGGAACAATACAGTAATTTGTTTTTTTCCTAAAATTGGAACGATACAGAGTAGATTGTTTTTCTGCTAAAATTGGAACGAAACAGTAATTTGTTTTTTTCTAAAATTGGAACGATACAGAGTAGATTGGTTTTCTGCTAAAATTGGAACGAAACAGTAATTCGTTTTTTCTAAAATTTGAACGATACAGAGTAGATTAGTTTGTTTCCTAAAATTGGAACAATACAGTAATTTGTTTTTTTCAAAAATTGGAACGATACAGAGTAGATTGGTTTTCTGCTAAAATTGGAACAATACAGTAATTTGTTTTTTTCTAAAATTTGAACGATACAGGGTAGATTGGTTTTCTGCTAAAATTGGAACGAAACAGTAATTAGTTTTTTTCTAAAATTGGAACGATACAGAGTAGATTGGTTTTCTGCTAAAATTGGAACGAAACAGTAATTCGGTTTTTCTAAAATTGGAACGATACAGAGTAGATTGGTTTTCTGCTAAAATTGGAACGATACAGTAGATTAGTTTTTTCTAAAATTGGAACGAAACAGTAGATACATTTTTTTCTAAAATTGGAACGATACAGAGTAGATTAGTTTGTTTCCTAAAATTGGAACAATACAGTAATTTGTTTTTTTCTAAAATTGGAACGATACAGGGTAGATTGGTTTTCTGCTAAAATTGGAACAAAACAGTAATTTGGTTTTTTCTAAAATTGGAACGATACAGAGTAGATTGGTTTTCTGCTAAAATTGGAACGAAACAGTAATTTGTTTTTTTCTAAAATTGGAACGATACAGAGTAGATTGGTTTTCTGCTAAAATTGGAACGAAACAGTAATTTGTTTTTTTCTAAAATTGGAACGATACAGAGTAGATTAGTTTGTTTCCTAAAATTGGAACAATACAGTAATTTGTTTTTTTCCTAAAATTGGAACGATACAGAGTAGATTGTTTTTCTGCTAAAATTGGAACGAAACAGTAATTTGTTTTTTTCTAAAATTGGAACGATACAGAGTAGATTGGTTTTCTGCTAAAATTGGAACAAAATTATTTTTTTTCTAAAATTGGAACGATACAGGGTAGATTGGTTTTCAGCTAAAATTGGAACAAAACAGTAATTTGTTTTTTTCTAAAATTGGAACGATACAGAGTAGATTGGTTTTCTGCTAAAATTGGAACAAATTTTTTTTTTTCTAAAATTGGAACGATACAGAGTAGATTAGTTTGTTTCCTAAAATTGGAACAATACAGTAATTTGTTTTTTTCTAAAATTGGAACGATACAGGGTAGATTGGTTTTCTGCTAAAATTGGAACAAAACAGTAATTTGGTTTTTTCTAAAATTGGAACGATACAGAGTAGATTGGTTTTCTGCTAAAATTGGAACGAAACAGTAATTTGTTTTTTTCTAAAATTGGAACGATACAGAGTAGATTGGTTTTCTGCTAAAATTGGAACGAAACAGTAATTTGTTTTTTTCTAAAATTGGAACGATACAGAGTAGATTAGTTTGTTTTCTAAAATTGGAACAATACAGTAATTTGTTTTTTTCCTAAAATTGGAACGATACAGAGTAGATTGTTTTTCTGCTAAAATTGGAACGAAACAGTAATTTGTTTTTTTCTAAAATTGGAACGATACAGAGTAGATTGGTTTTCTGCTAAAATTGGAACAAAATTATTTTTTTTCTAAAATTGGAACGATACAGGGTAGATTGGTTTTCTGCTAAAATTGGAACGAAACAGTAATTTGTTTTTTTCTAAAATTTGAACGATACAGAGTAGATTGGTTTTCTGCTAAAATTGGAACGAAACAGTAATTTGTTTTTTTCTAAAATTGGAACGATACAGAGTAGATTGGTTTTCTGCTAAAATTGGAACGAAACAGTAATTCGTTTTTTCTAAAATTGGAACGATACAGAGTAGATTAGTTTGTTTCCTAAAATTGGAACAATACAGTAATTTGTTTTTTTCCTAAAATTGGAACGATACAGAGTAGATTGTTTTTCTGCTAAAATTGGAACGAAACAGTAATTTGTTTTTTTCTAAAATTGGAACGATACAGAGTAGATTGGTTTTCTGCTAAAATTGGAACGAAACAGTAATTCGTTTTTTCTAAAATTTGAACGATACAGAGTAGATTAGTTTGTTTCCTAAAATTGGAACAATACAGTAATTTGTTTTTTTCAAAAATTGGAACGATACAGAGTAGATTGGTTTTCTGCTAAAATTGGAACAATACAGTAATTTGTTTTTTTCTAAAATTGGAACGATACAGGGTAGATTGGTTTTCTGCTAAAATTGGAACAAAACAGTAATTTGGTTTTTTCTAAAATTGGAACGATACAGAGTAGATTGGTTTTCTGCTAAAATTGGAACGAAACAGTAATTTGTTTTTTTCAAAAATTGGAACGATACAGAGTAGATTGGTTTTCTGCTAAAATTGGAACGAAACAGTAATTAGTTTTTTTCTAAAATTGGAACGATACAGAGTAGATTGGTTTTCTGCTAAAATTGGAACGAAACAGTAATTCGGTTTTTCTAAAATTGGAACGATACAGAGTAGATTGGTTTTCTGCTAAAATTGGAACGATACAGTAGATTAGTTTTTTCTAAAATTGGAACGAAACAGTAGATACATTTTTTTCTAAAATTGGAACGATACAGAGTAGATTAGTTTGTTTCCTAAAATTGGAACAATACAGTAATTTGTTTTTTTCCTAAAATTGGAACGATACAGAGTAGATTGTTTTTCTGCTAAAATTGGAACGAAACAGTAATTTGTTTTTTTCAAAAATTGGAACGATACAGAGTAGATTAGTTTTCTGCTAAAATTGGAACAAAATTATTTTCTAAAATTGGAACGATACAGAGTAGATTGGTTTTCTGCTAAAAATTGGAACAAATTTTTTTTTTTTCTAAAATTGGAACGATACAGGGTAGATTGGTTTTCTGCTAAAATTGGAACAAAACAGTAATTTGTTTTTTTCTAAAATTGGAACGATACAGAGTAGATTGGTTTTCTGCTAAAATTGGAACAAAATTATTTTTTTTCTAAAATTGGAACGATACAGGGTAGATTGGTTTTCTGCTAAAATTGGAACAAAACAGTAATTTGTTTTTTTCTAAAATTGGAACGATACAGAGTAGATTGGGTTTCTGCTAAAATTGGAACGAAACAGTAATTTGTTTTTTTCTAAAATTGGAACGATACAGAGTAGATTGGTTTTCTGCTAAAATTGGAACGAAACAGTAATTTGTTTTTTTCTAAAATTGGAACGATACAGAGTAGATTAGTTTGTTTCCTACAATTGGAACAATACAGTAATTTGTTTTTTTCCTAAAATTGGAACGATACAGAGTAGATTGTTTTTCTGCTAAAATTGGAACGAAACAGTAATTTGTTTTTTTCAAAAATTGGAACGATACAGAGTAGATTGGTTTTCTGCTAAAATTGGAACGAAACAGTAGGTTAATTTTTTTCTAAAATTGGAACGATAGAGTAGATTAGTTTTCTGCTAAAATTGGAACAAAATTATTTTCTAAAATTGGAACGATACAGAGTAGATTGGTTTTCTGCTAAAATTGGAACAAAATTTTTTTTTTTCTAAAATTGGAACGATACAGGGTAGATTGGTTTTCTGCTAAAATTGGAACAAAACAGTAATTTGTTTTTTTCAAAAATTGGAACGATACAGAGTAGATTAGTTTTCTGCTAAAATTGGAACAAAATTATTTTCTAAAATTGGAACGATACAGAGTAGATTGGTTTTCTGCTAAAAATTGGAACAAAATTATTTTTTTTCTAAAATTGGAACGATACAGGGTAGATTGGTTTTCTGCTAAAATTGGAACAAAACAGTAATTTGTTTTTTTCTAAAATTGGAACGATACAGAGTAGATTGGTTTTCTGCTAAAATTGGAACAAAATTATTTTTTTTCTAAAATTGGAACGATACAGGGTAGATTGGTTTTCTGCTAAAATTGGAACAAAACAGTAATTTGTTTTTTTCTAAAATTGGAACGATACAGAGTAGATTGGGTTTCTGCTAAAATTGGAACGAAACAGTAATTTGTTTTTTTCTAAAATTGGAACGATACAGAGTAGATTGGTTTTCTGCTAAAATTGGAACGAAACAGTAATTTGTTTTTTTCTAAAATTGGAACGATACAGAGTAGATTAGTTTGTTTCCTAAAATTGGAACAATACAGTAATTTGTTTTTTTCCTAAAATTGGAACGATACAGAGTAGATTGTTTTTCTGCTAAAATTGGAACGAAACAGTAATTTGTTTTTTTCAAAAATTGGAACGATACAGAGTAGATTGGTTTTCTGCTAAAATTGGAACGAAACAGTAGGTTAATTTTTTTCTAAAATTGGAACGATAGAGTAGATTAGTTTTCTGCTAAAATTGGAACAAAATTATTTTCTAAAATTGGAACGATACAGAGTAGATTGGTTTTCTGCTAAAATTGGAACAAATTTTTTTTTTTTCTAAAATTGGAACGATACAGGGTAGATTGGTTTTCTGCTAAAATTGGAACAAAACAGTAATTTGTTTTTTTCTAAAATTGGAACGATACAGAGTAGATTGGTTTTCTGCTAAAATTGGAACGAAACAGTAATTCGTTTTTTCTAAAATTTGAACGATACAGAGTAGATTAGTTTGTTTCCTAAAATTGGAACAATACAGTAATTTGTTTTTTTCAAAAATTTGAACGATACAGAGTAGATTGGTTTTCTGCTAAAATTGGAACAATACAGTAATTTGTTTTTTTTCTAAAATTTGAACGATACAGGGTAGATAGGTTTTCTGCTAAAATTGGAACGAAACAGTAATTAGTTTTTTTCTAAAATTGGAACGATACAGAGTAGATTGGTTTTCTGCTAAAATTGGAACGAAACAGTAATTCGGTTTTTCTAAAATTGGAACGATACAGAGTAGATTGGTTTTCTGCTAAAATTGGAACGATACAGTAGATTAGTTTTTTCTAAAATTGGAACGAAACAGTAGATAAATTTTTTTCTAAAATTGGAACGATACAGAGTAGATTAGTTTGTTTCCTAAAATTGGAACAATACAGTAATTTGTTTTTTTCCTAAAATTGGAACGATACAGAGTAGATTGTTTTTCTGCTAAAATTGGAACGAAACAGTAATTTGTTTTTTTCAAAAATTGGAACGATACAGAGTAGATTAGTTTTCTGCTAAAATTGGAACAAAATTATTTTCTAAAATTGGAACGATACAGAGTAGATTGGTTTTCTGCTAAAATTGGAACAAAATTATTTTTTTTCTAAAATTGGAACGATACAGGGTAGATTGGTTTTCTGCTAAAATTGGAACAAAACAGTAATTTGTTTTTTTCTAAAATTGGAACGATACAGAGTAGATTGGTTTTCTGCTAAAATTGGAACAAAATTATTTTTTTTCTAAAATTGGAACGATACAGGGTAGATTGGTTTTCTGCTAAAATTGGAACAAAACAGTAATTTGTTTTTTTCTAAAATTGGAACGATACAGAGTAGATTGGGTTTCTGCTAAAATTGGAACGAAACAGTAATTTGTTTTTTTCTAAAATTGGAACGATACAGAGTAGATTGGTTTTCTGCTAAAATTGGAACGAAACAGTAATTTGTTTTTTTCTAAAATTGGAACGATACAGAGTAGATTGGTTTTCTGCTAAAATTGGAACGAAACAGTAATTCGTTTTTTCTAAAATTGGAACGATACAGAGTAGATTAGTTTGTTTCCTAAAATTGGAACAATACAGTAATTTGTTTTTTTTCCTAAAATTGGAACGATACAGAGTAGATTGTTTTTCTGCTAAAATTGGAACGAAACAGTAATTTGTTTTTTTCTAAAATTGGAACGATACAGAGTAGATTGGTTTTCTGCTAAAATTGGAACGAAACAGTAATTCGTTTTTTCTAAAATTTGAACGATACAGAGTAGATTAGTTTGTTTCCTAAAATTGGAACAATACAGTAATTTGTTTTTTTCTAAAATTGGAACGATACAGGGTAGATTGGTTTTCTGCTAAAATTGGAACAAAACAGTAATTTGGTTTTTTCTAAAATTGGAACGATACAGAGTAGATTGGTTTTCTGCTAAAATTGGAACGAAACAGTAATTTGTTTTTTTCTAAAATTGGAACGATACAGAGTAGATTGGTTTTCTGCTAAAATTGGAACGAAACAGTAATTAGTTTTTTTCTAAAATTGGAACGATACAGAGTAGATTGGTTTTCTGCTAAAATTGGAACGAAACAGTAATTCGGTTTTTCTAAAATTGGAACGATACAGAGTAGATTGGTTTTCTGCTAAAATTGGAACGATACAGTAGATTAGTTTTTTCTAAAATTGGAACGAAACAGTAGATACATTTTTTTCTAAAATTGGAACGATACAGAGTAGATTAGTTTGTTTCCTAAAATTGGAACAATACAGTAATTTGTTTTTTTCTAAAATTGGAACGATACAGAGTAGATTGGTTTTCTGCTAAAATTGGAACGAAACAGTAATTTGTTTTTTTCTAAAATTGGAACGATACAGAGTAGATTGGTTTTCTGCTAAAATTGGAACGAAACAGTAATTCGTTTTTTCTAAAATTGGAACGATACAGAGTAGATTAGTTTGTTTCCTAAAATTGGAACAATACAGTAATTTGTTTTTTTTCCTAAAATTGGAACGATACAGAGTAGATTGTTTTTCTGCTAAAATTGGAACGAAACAGTAATTTGTTTTTTTCTAAAATTGGAACGATACAGAGTAGATTGGTTTTCTGCTAAAATTGGAACGAAACAGTAATTCGTTTTTTCTAAAATTTGAACGATACAGAGTAGATTAGTTTGTTTCCTAAAATTGGAACAATACAGTAATTTGTTTTTTTCCTAAAATTGGAACGATACAGAGTAGATTGTTTTTCTGCAAAAATTGGAACGAAACAGTAATTTGTTTTTTTCTAAAATTGGAACGATACAGAGTAGATTGGTTTTCTGCTAAAATTGGAACGAAACAGTAATTCGTTTTTTCTAAAATTTGAACGATACAGAGTAGATTAGTTTGTTTCCTAAAATTGGAACAATACAGTAATTTGTTTTTTTCAAAAATTGGAACGATACAGAGTAGATTGGTTTTCTGCTAAAATTGGAACAATACAGTAATTTGTTTTTTTCTAAAATTGGAACGATACAGGGTAGATTGGTTTTCTGCTAAAATTGGAACAAAACAGTAATTTGGTTTTTTCTAAAATTGGAACGATACAGAGTAGATTGGTTTTCTGCTAAAATTGGAACGAAACAGTAATTTGTTTTTTTCTAAAATTGGAACGATACAGAGTAGATTGGTTTTCTGCTAAAATTGGAACGAAACAGTAATTCGTTTTTTCTAAAATTTGAACGATACAGAGTAGATTAGTTTGTTTCCTAAAATTGGAACAATACAGTAATTTGTTTTTTTCAAAAATTGGAACGATACAGGGTAGATTGGTTTTCTGCTAAAATTGGAACAAAACAGTAATTTGGTTTTTTCTAAAATTAGAACGATACAGAGTAGATTGGTTTTCTGCTAAAATTGGAACGAAACAGTAATTTGTTTTTTTCTAAAATTGGAACGATACAGAGTAGATTGGTTTTCTGCTAAAATTGGAACGAAACAGTAATTAGTTTTTTTCTAAAATTGGAACGATACAGAGTAGATTGGTTTTCTGCTAAAATTGGAACGAAACAGTAATTCGGTTTTTCTAAAATTGGAACGATACAGAGTAGATTGGTTTTCTGCTAAAATTGGAACGATACAGTAGATTAGTTTTTTCTAAAATTGGAACGAAACAGTAGATACATTTTTTTCTAAAATTGGAACGATACAGAGTAGATTAGTTTGTTTCCTAAAATTGGAACAATACAGTAATTTGTTTTTTTCTAAAATTGGAACGATACAGAGTAGATTGGTTTTCTGCTAAAATTGGAACGAAACAGTAATTTGTTTTTTTCTAAAATTGGAACGATACAGAGTAGATTGGTTTTCTGCTAAAATTGGAACGAAACAGTAATTCGTTTTTTCTAAAATTGGAACGATACAGAGTAGATTAGTTTGTTTCCTAAAATTGGAACAATACAGTAATTTGTTTTTTTTCCTAAAATTGGAACGATACAGAGTAGATTGTTTTTCTGCTAAAATTGGAACGAAACAGTAATTTGTTTTTTTCTAAAATTGGAACGATACAGAGTAGATTGGTTTTCTGCTAAAATTGGAACGAAACAGTAATTCGTTTTTTCTAAAATTTGAACGATACAGAGTAGATTAGTTTGTTTCCTAAAATTGGAACAATACAGTAATTTGTTTTTTTCCTAAAATTGGAACGATACAGAGTAGATTGTTTTTCTGCAAAAATTGGAACGAAACAGTAATTTGTTTTTTTCTAAAATTGGAACGATACAGAGTAGATTGGTTTTCTGCTAAAATTGAAACGAAACAGTAATTCGTTTTTTCTAAAATTTGAACGATACAGAGTAGATTAGTTTGTTTCCTAAAATTGGAACAATACAGTAATTTGTTTTTTTCAAAAATTGGAACGATACAGAGTAGATTGGTTTTCTGCTAAAATTGGAACAATACAGTAATTTGTTTTTTTCTAAAATTGGAACGATACAGGGTAGATTGGTTTTCTGCTAAAATTGGAACAAAACAGTAATTTGGTTTTTTCTAAAATTGGAACGATACAGAGTAGATTGGTTTTCTGCTAAAATTGGAACGAAACAGTAATTTGTTTTTTTCTAAAATTGGAACGATACAGAGTAGATTGGTTTTCTGCTAAAATTGGAACGAAACAGTAATTCGTTTTTTCTAAAATTTGAACGATACAGAGTAGATTAGTTTGTTTCCTAAAATTGGAACAATACAGTAATTTGTTTTTTTCAAAAATTGGAACGATACAGAGTAGATTGGTTTTCTGCTAAAATTGGAACAATACAGTAATTTGTTTTTTTCTAAAATTGGAACGATACAGGGTAGATTGGTTTTCTGCTAAAATTGGAACAAAACAGTAATTTGGTTTTTTCTAAAATTAGAACGATACAGAGTAGATTGGTTTTCTGCTAAAATTGGAACGAAACAGTAATTTGTTTTTTTCTAAAATTGGAACGATACAGAGTAGATTGGTTTTCTGCTAAAATTGGAACGAAACAGTAATTAGTTTTTTTCTAAAATTGGAACGATACAGAGTAGATTGGTTTTCTGCTAAAATTGGAACGAAACAGTAATTCGGTTTTTCTAAAATTGGAACGATACAGAGTAGATTGGTTTTCTGCTAAAATTGGAACGAAACAGTAATTTGTTTTTTTCTAAAATTGGAACGATACAGAGTAGATTGGTTTTCTGCTAAAATTGGAACAATTTTTTTTTTTTTCTAAAATTGGAACGATACAGGGTAGATTGGTTTTCTGCTAAAATTGGAACAAAACAGTAATTTGTTTTTTTCAAAAATTGGAACGATACAGAGTAGATTGGTTTTCTGCTAAAATTGGAACGAAACAGTAATTTGTTTTTTTCTAAAATTGGAACGATACAGAGTAGATTAGTTTGTTTCCTAAAATTGGAACAATACAGTAATTTGTTTTTTTCCTAAAATTGGAACGATACAGAGTAGATTGTTTTTCTGCTAAAATTGGAACGAAACAGTAATTTGTTTTTTTCTAAAATTGGAACGATACAGAGTAGATTGGTTTTCTGCTAAAATTGGAACGAAACAGTAATTCGTTTTTTCTAAAATTTGAACGATACAGAGTAGATTAGTTTGTTTCCTAAAATTGGAACAATACAGTAATTTGTTTTTTTCTAAAATTGGAACGATACAGGGTAGATTGGTTTTCTGCTAAAATTGGAACAAAACAGTAATTTGGTTTTTTCTAAAATTGGAACGATACAGAGTAGATTGGTTTTCTGCTAAAATTGGAACGAAACAGTAATTTGTTTTTTTCTAAAATTGGAACGATACAGAGTAGATTGGTTTTCTGCTAAAATTGGAACTAAACAGTAATTAGTTTTTTTCTAAAATTGGAACGATACAGAGTAGATTGGTTTTCTGCTAAAATTGGAACGAAACAGTAATTCGGTTTTTCTAAAATTGGAACGATACAGAGTAGATTGGTTTTCTGCTAAAATTGGAACGATACAGTAGATTAGTTTTTTCTAAAATTGGAACGAAACAGTAGATACATTTTTTTCTAAAATTGGAACGATACAGAGTAGATTAGTTTGTTTCCTAAAATTGGAACAATACAGTAATTTGTTTTTTTCTAAAATTGGAACGATACAGAGTAGATTGGTTTTCTGCTAAAATTGGAACGAAACAGTAATTCGTTTTTTCTAAAATTGGAACGATACAGAGTAGATTAGTTTGTTTCCTAAAATTGGAACAATACAGTAATTTGTTTTTTTTCCTAAAATTGGAACGATACAGAGTAGATTGTTTTTCTGCTAAAATTGGAACGAAACAGTAATTTGTTTTTTTCTAAAATTGGAACGATACAGAGTAGATTGGTTTTCTGCTAAAATTGGAACGAAACAGTAATTCGTTTTTTCTAAAATTTGAACGATACAGAGTAGATTAGTTTGTTTCCTAAAATTGGAACAATACAGTAATTTGTTTTTTTCCTAAAATTGGAACGATACAGAGTAGATTGTTTTTCTGCAAAAATTGGAACGAAACAGTAATTTGTTTTTTTCTAAAATTGGAACGATACAGAGTAGATTGGTTTTCTGCTAAAATTGGAACGAAACAGTAATTCGTTTTTTCTAAAATTTGAACGATACAGAGTAGATTAGTTTGTTTCCTAAAATTGGAACAATACAGTAATTTGTTTTTTTCAAAAATTGGAACGATACAGAGTAGATTGGTTTTCTGCTAAAATTGGAACAATACAGTAATTTGTTTTTTTCTAAAATTGGAACGATACAGGGTAGATTGGTTTTCTGCTAAAATTGGAACAAAACAGTAATTTGGTTTTTTCTAAAATTGGAACGATACAGAGTAGATTGGTTTTCTGCTAAAATTGGAACGAAACAGTAATTTGTTTTTTTCTAAAATTGGAACGATACAGAGTAGATTGGTTTTCTGCTAAAATTGGAACGAAACAGTAATTCGTTTTTTCTAAAATTTGAACGATACAGAGTAGATTAGTTTGTTTCCTAAAATTGGAACAATACAGTAATTTGTTTTTTTCAAAAATTGGAACGATACAGGGTAGATTGGTTTTCTGCTAAAATTGGAACAAAACAGTAATTTGGTTTTTTCTAAAATTGGAACGATACAGAGTAGATTGGTTTTCTGCTAAAATTGGAACGAAACAGTAATTTGTTTTTTTCTAAAATTGGAACGATACAGAGTAGATTGGTTTTCTGCTAAAATTGGAACGAAACAGTAATTAGTTTTTTTCTAAAATTGGAACGATACAGAGTAGATTGGTTTTCTGCTAAAATTGGAACGAAACAGTAATTCGGTTTTTCTAAAATTGGAACGATACAGAGTAGATTGGTTTTCTGCTAAAATTGGAACGATACAGTAGATTAGTTTTTTCTAAAATTGGAACGAAACAGTAGATACATTTTTTTCTAAAATTGGAACGATACAGAGTAGATTAGTTTGTTTCCTAAAATTGGAACAATACAGTAATTTGTTTTTTTCTAAAATTGGAACGATACAGAGTAGATTGGTTTTCTGCTAAAATTGGAACGAAACAGTAATTTGTTTTTTTCTAAAATTGGAACGATACAGAGTAGATTGGTTTTCTGCTAAAATTGGAACGAAACAGTAATTCGTTTTTTCTAAAATTGGAACGATACAGAGTAGATTAGTTTGTTTCCTAAAATTGGAACAATACAGTAATTTGTTTTTTTTCCTAAAATTGGAACGATACAGAGTAGATTGTTTTTCTGCTAAAATTGGAACGAAACAGTAATTTGTTTTTTTCTAAAATTGGAACGATACAGAGTAGATTGGTTTTCTGCTAAAATTGGAACGAAACAGTAATTCGTTTTTTCTAAAATTTGAACGATACAGAGTAGATTAGTTTGTTTCCTAAAATTGGAACAATACAGTAATTTGTTTTTTTCCTAAAATTGGAACGATACAGAGTAGATTGTTTTTCTGCAAAAATTGGAACGAAACAGTAATTTGTTTTTTTCTAAAATTGGAACGATACAGAGTAGATTGGTTTTCTGCTAAAATTGAAACGAAACAGTAATTCGTTTTTTCTAAAATTTGAACGATACAGAGTAGATTAGTTTGTTTCCTAAAATTGGAACAATACAGTAATTTGTTTTTTTCAAAAATTGGAACGATACAGAGTAGATTGGTTTTCTGCTAAAATTGGAACAATACAGTAATTTGTTTTTTTCTAAAATTGGAACGATACAGGGTAGATTGGTTTTCTGCTAAAATTGGAACAAAACAGTAATTTGGTTTTTTCTAAAATTGGAACGATACAGAGTAGATTGGTTTTCTGCTAAAATTGGAACGAAACAGTAATTTGTTTTTTTCTAAAATTGGAACGATACAGAGTAGATTGGTTTTCTGCTAAAATTGGAACGAAACAGTAATTCGTTTTTTCTAAAATTTGAACGATACAGAGTAGATTAGTTTGTTTCCTAAAATTGGAACAATACAGTAATTTGTTTTTTTCAAAAATTGGAACGATACAGAGTAGATTGGTTTTCTGCTAAAATTGGAACAATACAGTAATTTGTTTTTTTCTAAAATTGGAACGATACAGGGTAGATTGGTTTTCTGCTAAAATTGGAACAAAACAGTAATTTGGTTTTTTCTAAAATTAGAACGATACAGAGTAGATTGGTTTTCTGCTAAAATTGGAACGAAACAGTAATTTGTTTTTTTCTAAAATTGGAACGATACAGAGTAGATTGGTTTTCTGCTAAAATTGGAACGAAACAGTAATTAGTTTTTTTCTAAAATTGGAACGATACAGAGTAGATTGGTTTTCTGCTAAAATTGGAACGAAACAGTAATTCGGTTTTTCTAAAATTGGAACGATACAGAGTAGATTGGTTTTCTGCTAAAATTGGAACGAAACAGTAATTTGTTTTTTTCTAAAATTGGAACGATACAGAGTAGATTGGTTTTCTGCTAAAATTGGAACAATTTTTTTTTTTTTCTAAAATTGGAACGATACAGGGTAGATTGGTTTTCTGCTAAAATTGGAACAAAACAGTAATTTGTTTTTTTCAAAAATTGGAACGATACAGAGTAGATTGGTTTTCTGCTAAAATTGGAACGAAACAGTAATTTGTTTTTTTCTAAAATTGGAACGATACAGAGTAGATTAGTTTGTTTCCTAAAATTGGAACAATACAGTAATTTGTTTTTTTCCTAAAATTGGAACGATACAGAGTAGATTGTTTTTCTGCTAAAATTGGAACGAAACAGTAATTTGTTTTTTTCTAAAATTGGAACGATACAGAGTAGATTGGTTTTCTGCTAAAATTGGAACGAAACAGTAATTCGTTTTTTCTAAAATTTGAACGATACAGAGTAGATTAGTTTGTTTCCTAAAATTGGAACAATACAGTAATTTGTTTTTTTCTAAAATTGGAACGATACAGGGTAGATTGGTTTTCTGCTAAAATTGGAACAAAACAGTAATTTGGTTTTTTCTAAAATTGGAACGATACAGAGTAGATTGGTTTTCTGCTAAAATTGGAACGAAACAGTAATTTGTTTTTTTCTAAAATTGGAACGATACAGAGTAGATTGGTTTTCTGCTAAAATTGGAACTAAACAGTAATTAGTTTTTTTCTAAAATTGGAACGATACAGAGTAGATTGGTTTTCTGCTAAAATTGGAACGAAACAGTAATTCGGTTTTTCTAAAATTGGAACGATACAGAGTAGATTGGTTTTCTGCTAAAATTGGAACGATACAGTAGATTAGTTTTTTCTAAAATTGGAACGAAACAGTAGATACATTTTTTTCTAAAATTGGAACGATACAGAGTAGATTAGTTTGTTTCCTAAAATTGGAACAATACAGTAATTTGTTTTTTTCTAAAATTGGAACGATACAGAGTAGATTGGTTTTCTGCTAAAATTGGAACGAAACAGTAATTTGTTTTTTTCTAAAATTGGAACGATACAGAGTAGATTGGTTTTCTGCTAAAATTGGAACGAAACAGTAATTCGTTTTTTCTAAAATTGGAACGATACAGAGTAGATTAGTTTGTTTCCTAAAATTGGAACAATACAGTAATTTGTTTTTTTTCCTAAAATTGGAACGATACAGAGTAGATTGTTTTTCTGCTAAAATTGGAACGAAACAGTAATTTGTTTTTTTCTAAAATTGGAACGATACAGAGTAGATTGGTTTTCTGCTAAAATTGGAACGAAACAGTAATTCGTTTTTTCTAAAATTTGAACGATACAGAGTAGATTAGTTTGTTTCCTAAAATTGGAACAATACAGTAATTTGTTTTTTTCCTAAAATTGGAACGATACAGAGTAGATTGTTTTTCTGCAAAAATTGGAACGAAACAGTAATTTGTTTTTTTCTAAAATTGGAACGATACAGAGTAGATTGGTTTTCTGCTAAAATTGGAACGAAACAGTAATTCGTTTTTTCTAAAATTTGAACGATACAGAGTAGATTAGTTTGTTTCCTAAAATTGGAACAATACAGTAATTTGTTTTTTTCAAAAATTGGAACGATACAGAGTAGATTGGTTTTCTGCTAAAATTGGAACAATACAGTAATTTGTTTTTTTCTAAAATTGGAACGATACAGGGTAGATTGGTTTTCTGCTAAAATTGGAACAAAACAGTAATTTGGTTTTTTCTAAAATTGGAACGATACAGAGTAGATTGGTTTTCTGCTAAAATTGGAACGAAACAGTAATTTGTTTTTTTCTAAAATTGGAACGATACAGAGTAGATTGGTTTTCTGCTAAAATTGGAACGAAACAGTAATTAGTTTTTTTCTAAAATTGGAACGATACAGAGTAGATTGGTTTTCTGCTAAAATTGGAACGAAACAGTAATTCGGTTTTTCTAAAATTGGAACGATACAGAGTAGATTAGTTTATTTCCTAAAATTGGAACGAAACAGTAATTTGTTTTTTTCTAAAATTGGAACGATACAGAGTAGATTGTTTTTCTGCTAAAATTGGAACGAAACAGTAATTTGTTTTTTTCTAAAATTGGAACGATACAGAGTAGATTGGTTTTCTGCTAAAATTGGAACGAAACAGTAATTCGTTTTTTCTAAAATTTGAACGATACAGAGTAGATTAGTTTGTTTCCTAAAATTGGAACAATACAGTAATTTGTTTTTTTCCTAAAATTGGAACGATACAGAGTAGATTGTTTTTCTGCAAAAATTGGAACGAAACAGTAATTTGTTTTTTTCTAAAATTGGAACGATACAGAGTAGATTGGTTTTCTGCTAAAATTGGAACGAAACAGTAATTCGTTTTTTCTAAAATTTGAACGATACAGAGTAGATTAGTTTGTTTCCTAAAATTGGAACAATACAGTAATTTGTTTTTTTCAAAAATTGGAACGATACAGAGTAGATTGGTTTTCTGCTAAAATTGGAACAATACAGTAATTTGTTTTTTTCTAAAATTGGAACGATACAGGGTAGATTGGTTTTCTGCTAAAATTGGAACAAAACAGTAATTTGTTTTTTTCTAAAATTGGAACGATACAGAGTAGATTGGTTTTCTGCTAAAATTGGAACGAAACAGTAATTTGTTTTTTTCTAAAATTGGAACGATACAGAGTAGATTGGTTTTCTGCTAAAATTGGAACGAAACAGTAATTCGTTTTTTCTAAAATTTGAACGATACAGAGTAGATTAGTTTGTTTCCTAAAATTGGAACAATACAGTAATTTGTTTTTTTCAAAAATTGGAACGATACAGAGTAGATTGGTTTTCTGCTAAAATTGGAACAATACAGTAATTTGTTTTTTTCTAAAATTGGAACGATACAGGGTAGATTGGTTTTCTGCTAAAATTGGAACAAAACAGTAATTTGGTTTTTTCTAAAATTAGAACGATACAGAGTAGATTGGTTTTCTGCTAAAATTGGAACGAAACAGTAATTTGTTTTTTTCTAAAATTGGAACGATACAGAGTAGATTGGTTTTCTGCTAAAATTGGAACGAAACAGTAATTAGTTTTTTTCTAAAATTGGAACGATACAGAGTAGATTGGTTTTCTGCTAAAATTGGAACGAAACAGTAATTCGGTTTTTCTAAAATTGGAACGATACAGAGTAGATTGGTTTTCTGCTAAAATTGGAACGAAACAGTAATTTGTTTTTTTCTAAAATTGGAACGATACAGAGTAGATTGGTTTTCTGCTAAAATTGGAACAATTTTTTTTTTTTTCTAAAATTGGAACGATACAGGGTAGATTGGTTTTCTGCTAAAATTGGAACAAAACAGTAATTTGTTTTTTTCAAAAATTGGAACGATACAGAGTAGATTGGTTTTCTGCTAAAATTGGAACGAAACAGTAATTTGTTTTTTTCTAAAATTGGAACGATACAGAGTAGATTAGTTTGTTTCCTAAAATTGGAACAATACAGTAATTTGTTTTTTTCCTAAAATTGGAACGATACAGAGTAGATTGTTTTTCTGCTAAAATTGGAACGAAACAGTAATTTGTTTTTTTCTAAAATTGGAACGATACAGAGTAGATTGGTTTTCTGCTAAAATTGGAACGAAACAGTAATTCGTTTTTTCTAAAATTTGAACGATACAGAGTAGATTAGTTTGTTTCCTAAAATTGGAACAATACAGTAATTTGTTTTTTTCTAAAATTGGAACGATACAGGGTAGATTGGTTTTCTGCTAAAATTGGAACAAAACAGTAATTTGGTTTTTTCTAAAATTGGAACGATACAGAGTAGATTGGTTTTCTGCTAAAATTGGAACGAAACAGTAATTTGTTTTTTTCTAAAATTGGAACGATACAGAGTAGATTGGTTTTCTGCTAAAATTGGAACTAAACAGTAATTAGTTTTTTTCTAAAATTGGAACGATACAGAGTAGATTGGTTTTCTGCTAAAATTGGAACGAAACAGTAATTCGGTTTTTCTAAAATTGGAACGATACAGAGTAGATTGGTTTTCTGCTAAAATTGGAACGATACAGTAGATTAGTTTTTTCTAAAATTGGAACGAAACAGTAGATACATTTTTTTCTAAAATTGGAACGATACAGAGTAGATTAGTTTGTTTCCTAAAATTGGAACAATACAGTAATTTGTTTTTTTCTAAAATTGGAACGATACAGAGTAGATTGGTTTTCTGCTAAAATTGGAACGAAACAGTAATTTGTTTTTTTCTAAAATTGGAACGATACAGAGTAGATTGGTTTTCTGCTAAAATTGGAACGAAACAGTAATTCGTTTTTTCTAAAATTGGAACGATACAGAGTAGATTAGTTTGTTTCCTAAAATTGGAACAATACAGTAATTTGTTTTTTTTCCTAAAATTGGAACGATACAGAGTAGATTGTTTTTCTGCTAAAATTGGAACGAAACAGTAATTTGTTTTTTTCTAAAATTGGAACGATACAGAGTAGATTGGTTTTCTGCTAAAATTGGAACGAAACAGTAATTCGTTTTTTCTAAAATTTGAACGATACAGAGTAGATTAGTTTGTTTCCTAAAATTGGAACAATACAGTAATTTGTTTTTTTCCTAAAATTGGAACGATACAGAGTAGATTGTTTTTCTGCAAAAATTGGAACGAAACAGTAATTTGTTTTTTTCTAAAATTGGAACGATACAGAGTAGATTGGTTTTCTGCTAAAATTGGAACGAAACAGTAATTCGTTTTTTCTAAAATTTGAACGATACAGAGTAGATTAGTTTGTTTCCTAAAATTGGAACAATACAGTAATTTGTTTTTTTCAAAAATTGGAACGATACAGAGTAGATTGGTTTTCTGCTAAAATTGGAACAATACAGTAATTTGTTTTTTTCTAAAATTGGAACGATACAGGGTAGATTGGTTTTCTGCTAAAATTGGAACAAAACAGTAATTTGGTTTTTTCTAAAATTGGAACGATACAGAGTAGATTGGTTTTCTGCTAAAATTGGAACGAAACAGTAATTTGTTTTTTTCTAAAATTGGAACGATACAGAGTAGATTGGTTTTCTGCTAAAATTGGAACGAAACAGTAATTAGTTTTTTTCTAAAATTGGAACGATACAGAGTAGATTGGTTTTCTGCTAAAATTGGAACGAAACAGTAATTCGGTTTTTCTAAAATTGGAACGATACAGAGTAGATTAGTTTATTTCCTAAAATTGGAACGAAACAGTAATTTGTTTTTTTCTAAAATTGGAACGATACAGAGTAGATTGTTTTTCTGCTAAAATTGGAACGAAACAGTAATTTGTTTTTTTCTAAAATTGGAACGATACAGAGTAGATTGGTTTTCTGCTAAAATTGGAACGAAACAGTAATTCGTTTTTTCTAAAATTTGAACGATACAGAGTAGATTAGTTTGTTTCCTAAAATTGGAACAATACAGTAATTTGTTTTTTTCCTAAAATTGGAACGATACAGAGTAGATTGTTTTTCTGCAAAAATTGGAACGAAACAGTAATTTGTTTTTTTCTAAAATTGGAACGATACAGAGTAGATTGGTTTTCTGCTAAAATTGGAACGAAACAGTAATTCGTTTTTTCTAAAATTTGAACGATACAGAGTAGATTAGTTTGTTTCCTAAAATTGGAACAATACAGTAATTTGTTTTTTTCAAAAATTGGAACGATACAGAGTAGATTGGTTTTCTGCTAAAATTGGAACAATACAGTAATTTGTTTTTTTCTAAAATTGGAACGATACAGGGTAGATTGGTTTTCTGCTAAAATTGGAACAAAACAGTAATTTGTTTTTTTCTAAAATTGGAACGATACAGAGTAGATTGGTTTTCTGCTAAAATTGGAACGAAACAGTAATTTGTTTTTTTCTAAAATTGGAACGATACAGAGTAGATTGGTTTTCTGCTAAAATTGGAACGAAACAGTAATTCGTTTTTTCTCAAATTGGAACGATACAGAGTAGATTAGTTTGTTTCCTAAAATTGGAACAATACAGTAATTTGTTTTTTTCAAAAATTGGAACGATACAGAGTAGATTGGTTTTCTGCTAAAATTGGAACGAAACAGTAATTTGTTTTTTCTAAAATTGGAACGATACAGGGTAGATTGGTTTTCTGCTAAAATTGGAACAAAACAGTAATTTGTTTTTTTCTAAAATTGGAACGATACAGAGTAGATTGGTTTTCTGCTAAAATTGGAACGAAACAGTAATTTGTTTTTTTCTAAAATTGGAACGATACAGAGTAGATTGGTTTTCTGCTAAAATTGGAACGAAACAGTAATTTGTTTTTTTCTAAAATTGGAACGATACAGAGTAGATTGGTTTTCTGCTAAAATTGGAACGAAACAGTAATTTGTTTTTTTCTAAAATTGGAACGATACAGAGTAGATTGGTTTTCTGCTAAAATTGGAACGAAACAGTAATTCGTTTTTTCTCAAATTGGAACGATACAGAGTAGATTAGTTTGTTTCCTAAAATTGGAACAATACAGTAATTTGTTTTTTTCAAAAATTGGAACGATACAGAGTAGATTGGTTTTCTGCTAAAATTGGAACGAAACAGTAATTTGTTTTTTCTAAAATTGGAACGATACAGAGTAGATTGGTTTTCTGCTAAAATTGGAACAAAACAGTAATTCGTTTTTTTCTAAAATTGGAACGAGACAGAGTAGATTGGTTTTCTGCTAAATTGGAACAAAACAGTAATTTGTTTTTTTCTAAAATTGGAAC
Source organism: Protomyctophum bolini (assembly GCF_963924005.1). Taxonomy (NCBI): domain Eukaryota; kingdom Metazoa; phylum Chordata; class Actinopteri; order Myctophiformes; family Myctophidae; genus Protomyctophum; species Protomyctophum bolini. The sequence goes on along the minus strand of NC_137879.1, from coordinate 42,442,232 downwards.
GATACAGAGTAGATTGGTTTTCTGCTAAAATTGGAACGAAACAGTAATTTGTTTTTTTCTAAAATTGGAACGATACAGAGTAGATTGGTTTTCTGCTAAAATTGGAACGAAACAGTAATTAGTTTTTTTCTAAAATTGGAACGATACAGAGTAGATTGGTTTTCTGCTAAAATTGGAACGAAACAGTAATTCGGTTTTTCTAAAATTGGAACGATACAGAGTAGATTGGTTTTCTGCTAAAATTGGAACGATACAGTAGATTGTTTTTTTCTAAAATTGGAACGAAACAGTAGATACATTTTTTTCTAAAATTGGAACGATACAGAGTAGATTAGTTTTCTGCTAACATTGGAACAAAACAGTAGATTTGTTGTTTTCTAAAATTGGAACGATACAGAGTAGATTAGTTTTCTGCTAAAATTGGAACGAAACAGTAGGTTAATTTTTTTCTAAAATTGGAACGATAGAGTAGATTAGTTTTCTGCTAAAATTGGAACAAAATTATTTTCTAAAATTGGAACGATACAGAGTAGATTGGTTTTCTGCTCAAATTGGAACAAAATTATTTTTTTTCTAAAATTGGAACGATACAGAGTAGATTGGTTTTCTGCTAAAATTGGAACGAAACAGTAATTCGTTTTTTCTAAAATTGGAACGATACAGAGTAGATTAGTTTGTTTCCTAAAATTGGAACAATACAGTAATTTGTTTTTTTTCCTAAAATTGGAACGATACAGAGTAGATTGTTTTTCTGCTAAAATTGGAAGGAAACAGTAATTTGTTTTTTTCAAAAATTGGAACGATACAGAGTAGATTGGTTTTCTGCTAAAATTGGAACGAAACAGTAATTCGTTTTTTCTAAAATTGGAACGATACAGAGTAGATTAGTTTGTTTCCTAAAATTGGAACAATACAGTAATTTGTTTTTTTCAAAAATTGGAACGATACAGAGTAGATTGGTTTTCTGCTAAAATTGGAACAATACAGTAATTTGTTTTTTTCTAAAATTGGAACGATACAGAGTAGATTGGTTTTCTGCTAAAATTGGAACGAAACAGTAATTTGTTTTTTTCTAAAATTGGAACGATACAGAGTAGATTAGTTTGTTTCCTAAAATTGGAACAATACAGTAATTTGTTTTTTTCAAAAATTGGAACGATACAGAGTAGATTGGTTTTCTGCTAAAATTGGAACGAAACAGTAATTTGTTTTTTCTAAAATTGGAACGATACAGAGTAGATTGGTTTTCTGCTAAAATTGGAACAAAACAGTAATTCGTTTTTTTCTAAAATTGGAACGAGACAGAGTAGATTGGTTTTCTGCTAAAATTGGAACAAAACAGTAATTCGTTTTTTTCTAAAATTGGAACGATACAGAGTAGATTGGTTTTCTGCTAAAATTGGAACGATACAGTAGATTAGTTTTTTCTAAAATTGGAACGAAACAGTAGATACATTTTTTTCTAAAATTGGAACGATACAGAGTAGATTAGTTTTCTGCTAACATTGGAACAAAACAGTAGATTTGTTGTTTTCAAAAATTGGAACGATACAGAGTAGATTGGTTTTCTGCTAAAATTGGAACAATACAGTAATTTGTTTTTTTCTAAAATTGGAACGATACAGAGTAGATTGGTTTTCTGCTAAAATTGGAACGAAACAGTAATTTGTTTTTTTCTAAAATTGGAACGATACAGAGTAGATTGGTTTTCTGCTCAAATTGGAACGAAACAGTAATTTGTTTTTTTCTAAAATTGGAACGATACAGTAGGTTAATTTTTTTCTAAAATTGGAACGATAGAGTAGATTAGTTTTCTGCTAAAATTGGAACAAAATTATTTTCTAAAATTGGAACGATACAGAGTAGATTGGTTTTCTGCTAAAATTGGAACAAAATTATTTTTTTTCTAAAATTGGAACGATACAGAGTAGATTGGTTTTCAGCTAAAATTGGAACGAAACTTTAATTTGTTTTTTTCTAAAATTGGAACGATAGAGTAGATTAGTTTTCTGCTAAAATTGGAACAAAATTATTTTCTAAAATTGGAACGATACAGAGTAGATTGGTTTTCTGCTAAAATTGGAACAAAATTATTTTTTTTCTAAAATTGGAACGATACAGAGTAGATTGGTTTTCAGCTAAAATTGGAACGAAACTTTAATTTGTTTTTTTCTAAAATTGGAACGATACAGAGTAGATTGGTTTTCTGCTAAAATTGGAACGAAACAGTAATTCGTTTTTTCTAAAATTGGAACGATACAGAGTAGATTAGTTTGTTTCCTAAAATTGGAACAATACAGTAATTTGTTTTTTTCCTAAAATTGGAACGATACAGAGTAGATTGTTTTTCTGCTAAAATTGGAACGAAACAGTAATTTGTTTTTTTCTAAAATTGGAACGATACAGAGTAGATTGGTTTTCTGCTAAAATTGGAACGAAACAGTAATTTGTTTTTTCTAAAATTGGAACGATACAGAGTAGATTGGTTTTCTGCTAAAATTGGAACAATACAGTAATTTGTTTTTTTCAAAAATTGGAACGATACAGAGTAGATTGGTTTTCTAATAAAATTGGAACAATACAGTAATTTGTTTTTTTCTAAAATTGGAACGATACAGAGTAGATTGGTTTTCTGCTAAAATTGGAACGAAACAGTAATTTGTTTTTTTCTAAAATTGGAACGATACAGAGTAGATTGGTTTTCTGCTCAAATTGGAACGAAACAGTAATTTGTTTTTTTCTAAAATTGGAACGATACAGTAGGTTAATTTTTTTCTAAAATTGGAACGATAGAGTAGATTAGTTTTCTGCTAAAATTGGAACAAAACAGTAATTTGTTTTTTTCTAAAATTGGAACGATACAGAGTAGATTGGTTTTCTGCTAAAATTGGAACGAAACAGTAATTTGTTTTTTTCTAAAATTGGAACGATACAGAGTAGATTGGTTTTCTGCTAAAATTGGAACGAAACAGTAATTTGTTTTTTTCTAAAATTGGAACGATACAGAGTAGATTGGTTTTCTGCTAAAATTGGAACAAAATTATTTTTTTTCAAAATTGGAACGATACAGGGTAGATTGGTCTTCTGCTAAAATTGGAACAAAACAGTAATTTGTTTTTTTCTAAAATTGGAACGATACAGAGTAGATTGGTTTTCTGCTAAAATTGGAACGAAACAGTAATTTGTTTTTTTCTAAAATTGGAACGATACAGAGTAGATTGGTTTTCTGCTAAAATTGGAACGAAACAGTAATTTGTTTTTTTCTAAAATTGGAACGATACAGAGTAGATTGGTTTTCTGCTAAAATTGGAACGAAACAGTAATTAGTTTTTTCTAAAATTGGAACGATACAGAGTAGATTAGTTTGTTTCCTAAAATTGGAACAATACAGTAATTTGTTTTTTTCCTAAAATTGGAACGATACAGAGTAGATTGTTTTTCTGCTAAAATTGGAACGAAACAGTAATTTGTTTTTTTCTAAAATTGGAACGATACAGAGTAGATTGGTTTTCTGCTAAAATTGGAACGAAACAGTAATTTGTTTTTTCTAAAATTTGAACGATACAGAGTAGATTAGTTTGTTTCCTAAAATTGGAACAATACAGTAATTTTTTTTTTTCAAAAATTGGAACGATACAGAGTAGATTGGTTTTCTGCTAAAATTGGAACAATACAGTAATTTGTTTTTTTCTAAAATTGGAACGATACAGGGTAGATTGGTTTTCTGCTAAAATTGGAACAAAACAGTAATTTGGTTTTTTCTAAAATTGGAACGATACAGAGTAGATTGGTTTTCTGCTAAAATTGGAACAATACAGTAATTTGTTTTTTTCCTAAAATTGGAACGATACAGAGTAGATTGTTTTTCTGCTAAAATTGGAACGAAGCAGTAATTTGTTTTTTTCTAAAATTGGAACGATACAGAGTAGATTGGTTTTCTGCTAAAATTGGAACGAAACAGTAATTCGTTTTTTCTAAAAATTTGAACGATACAGAGTAGATTGGTTTTCTGCTAAAATTGGAACAATACAGTAATTTGTTTTTTTCTAAAATTGGAACGATACAGGGTAGATTGGTTTTCTGCTAAAATTGGAACAAAACAGTAATTTGTTTTTTTCAAAAATTGGAACGATACAGAGTAGATTGGTTTTCTGCTAAAATTGGAACAATACAGTAATTTGTTTTTTTCTAAAATTGGAGCGATACAGGGTAGATTGGTTTTCTGCTAAAATTGGAACAAAACAGTAATTTGTTTTTTTCTAAAATTGGAACGATACAGAGTAGATTGGTTTTCTGCTAAAATTGGAACGAAACAGTAATTTGTTTTTTTCCTAAAATTGGAACGATACAGAGTAGATTGGTTTTCTGCTAAAATTGGAACGAAACAGTAATTTGTTTTTTCTAAAATTGGAACGATACAGAGTAGATTAGTTTGTTTCCTAAAATTGGAACAATACAGTAATTTGTTTTTTTCCTAAAATTGGAACGATACAGAGTAGATTGGTTTTCTGCTAAAATTGGAACGAAACAGTAATTTGTTTTTTTCCTAAAATTGGAACGATACAGAGTAGATTGGTTTTCTGCTAAAATTGGAACGAAACAGTAATTTGTTTTTTCTAAAATTTGAACGATACAGAGTAGATTAGTTTGTTTCCTAAAATTGGAACAATACAGTAATTTGTTTTTTTCAAAAATTGGAACGATACAGAGTAGATTGGTTTTCTGCTAAAATTGGAACAATACAGTAATTTGTTTTTTTCTAAAATTGGAACGATACAGGGTAGATTGGTTTTCTGCTAAAATTGGAACGAAACAGTAATTTGTTTTTTTCTAAAATTGGAACGATACAGAGTAGATTGGTTTTCTGCTAAAATTGGAACGAAACAGTAATTCGTTTTTTCTAAAATTGGAACGATACAGAGTAGATTAGTTTGTTTCCTAAAATTGGAACAATACAGTAATTTGTTTTTTTCCTAAAATTGGAACGATACAGAGTAGATTGTTTTTCTGCTAAAATTGGAACGAAACAGTAATTTGTTTTTTTTCTAAAATTGGAACGATACAGAGTAGATTGGTTTTCTGCTAAAATTGGAACGAAACAGTAATTTGTTTTTTCTAAAATTTGAACGATACAGAGTAGATTAGTTTGTTTCCTAAAATTGGAACAATACAGTAATTTGTTTTTTTCAAAAATTGGAACGATACAGAGTAGATTGGTTTTCTGCTAAAATTGGAACAATACAGTAATTTGTTTTTTTCTAAAATTGGAACGATACAGGGTAGATTGGTTTTCTGCTAAAATTGGAACAAAACAGTTATTTGTTTTTTTCTAAAATTGGAACGATACAGAGTAGATTAGTTTTCTGCTAAAATTGGAACGAAACAGTAATTTGTTTTTTCTAAAATTTGAACGATACAGAGTAGATTAGTTTGTTTCCTAAAATTGGAACAATACAGTAATTTGTTTTTTTCAAAAATTGGAACGATACAGAGTAGATTGGTTTTCTGCTAAAATTGGAACAATACAGTAATTTGTTTTGTTCTAAAATTGGAACGATACAGGGTAGATTGGTTTTCTGCTAAAATTGGAACAAAACAGTAATTTGTTTTTTTCTAAAATTGGAACGATACAGAGTAGATTGGTTTTCTGCTAAAATTGGAACGAAACAGTAATTTGTTTTTTTCTAAAATTGGAACGATACAGAGTAGATTGGTTTTCTGCTAAAATTGGAACGAAACAGTAATTCGTTTTTTTCTAAAATTGGAACGATACAGAGTAGATTGGTTTTCTGCTAAAATTGGAACGAAACAGTAATTCGGTTTTTCTAAAATTTGAACGATACAGAGTAGATTGGTTTTCTGCTAAAATTGGAACGATACAGTAGATTAGTTTTTTCTAAAATTGGAACGAAACAGTAGATACATTTTTTTCTAAAATTGGAATGATAGAGTAGATTAGTTTTCTGCTAATTTTGGAACAAAATTATTTTCTAAAATTGGAACGATACAGAGTAGATTGGTTTTCTGCTAAAATTGGAACGAAACAGTAGGTTAATTTTTTTCTAAAATTGGAACGATAGAGTAGATTAGTTTTCTGCTAAAATTGGAACAAAATTATTTTCTAAAATTGGAACGATACAGAGTAGATTGGTTTTCTGCTAAAATTGGAACAAAATTATTTTTTTTCTAAAATTGGAACGATACAGGGTAGATTGGTTTTCTGCTAAAATTGGAACAAAACAGTAATTTGTTTTTTACTAAAATTGGAACTATACAGAGTAGATTGGTTTTCTGCTAAAATTGGAACGAAACAGTAGGTTAATTTTTTTCTAAAATTGGAACGATAGAGTAGATTAGTTTTCTGCTAAAATTGGAACAAATTTATTTTCTAAAATTGGAACGATACAGAGTAGATTGGTTTTCTGCTAAAATTGGAACAAAATTATTTTTTTTCTAAAATTGGAACGATACAGGGTAGATTGGTTTTCTGCTAAAATTGGAACAAAACAGTAATTTGTTTTTTTCTAAAATTGGAACGATACAGAGTAGATTGGTTTTCTGCTAAAATTGGAACGAAACAGTAATTTGTTTTTTTCTAAAATTGGAACGATACAGAGTAGATTGGTTTTCTGCTAAAATTGGAACGAAACAGTAATTTGTTTTTTTCTAAAATTGGAACGATACAGAGTAGATTGGTTTTCTGCTAAAATTGGAACGAAACAGTAATTAGTTTTTTCTAAAATTGGAACGATACAGAGTAGATTAGTTTGTTTCCTAAAATTGGAACAATACAGTAATTTGTTTTTTTCCTAAAATTGGAACGATACAGAGTAGATTGTTTTTCTGCTAAAATTGGAACGAAACAGTAATTTGTTTTTTTTCTAAAATTGGAACGATACAGAGTAGATTGGTTTTCTGCTAAAATTGGAACGAAACAGTAATTTGTTTTTTCTAAAATTTGAACGATACAGAGTAGATTAGTTTGTTTCCTAAAATTGGAACAATACAGTAATTTGTTTTTTTCAAAAATTGGAACGATACAGAGTAGATTGGTTTTCTGCTAAAATTGGAACAATACAGTAATTTGTTTTTTTCTAAAATTGGAACGATACAGGGTAGATTGGTTTTCTGCTAAAATTGGAACAAAACAGTAATTTGTTTTTTTCTAAAATTGGAACGATACAGAGTAGATTAGTTTTCTGCTAAAATTGGAACGAAACAGTAATTTGTTTTTTCTAAAATTTGAACGATACAGAGTAGATTAGTTTGTTTCCTAAAATTGGAACAATACAGTAATTTGTTTTTTTCAAAAATTGGAACGATACAGAGTAGATTGGTTTTCTGCTAAAATTGGAACAATACAGTAATTTGTTTTGTTCTAAAATTGGAACGATACAGGGTAGATTGGTTTTCTGCTAAAATTGGAACAAAACAGTAATTTGTTTTTTTCTAAAATTGGAACGATACAGAGTAGATTGGTTTTCTGCTAAAATTGGAACGAAACAGTAATTTGTTTTTTTCTAAAATTGGAACGATACAGAGTAGATTGGTTTTCTGCTAAAATTGGAACGAAACAGTAATTCGTTTTTTTCTAAAATTGGAACGATACAGAGTAGATTGGTTTTCTGCTAAAATTGGAACGATACAGTAGATTAGTTTTTTCTAAAATTGGAACGAAACAGTAGATACATTTTTTTCTAAAATTGGAATGATAGAGTAGATTAGTTTTCTGCTAATTTTGGAACAAAATTATTTTCTAAAATTGGAACGATACAGAGTAGATTGGTTTTCTGCTAAAATTGGAACGAAACAGTAGGTTAATTTTTTTCTAAAATTGGAACGATAGAGTAGATTAGTTTTCTGCTAAAATTGGAACAAAATTATTTTCTAAAATTGGAACGATACAGAGTAGATTGGTTTTCTGCTAAAATTGGAACAAAATTATTTTTTTTCTAAAATTGGAACGATACAGGGTAGATTGGTTTTCTGCTAAAATTGGAACAAAACAGTAATTTGTTTTTTTCTAAAATTGGAACTATACAGAGTAGATTGGTTTTCTGCTAAAATTGGAACGAAACAGTAGGTTAATTTTTTTCTAAAATTGGAACGATAGAGTAGATTAGTTTTCTGCTAAAATTGGAACAAAATTATTTTCTAAAATTGGAACGATACAGAGTAGATTGGTTTTCTGCTAAAATTGGAACAAAATTATTTTTTTTCTAAAATTGGAACGATACAGGGTAGATTGGTTTTCTGCTAAAATTGGAACAAAACAGTAATTTGTTTTTTTCTAAAATTGGAACGATACAGAGTAGATTGGTTTTCTGCTAAAATTGGAACGAAACAGTAATTTGTTTTTTTCTAAAATTGGAACGATACAGAGTAGATTGGTTTTCTGCTAAAATTGGAACGAAACAGTAATTTGTTTTTTTCTAAAATTGGAACGATACAGAGTAGATTGGTTTTCTGCTAAAATTGGAACGAAACAGTAATTAGTTTTTTCTAAAATTGGAACGATACAGAGTAGATTAGTTTGTTTCCTAAAATTGGAACAATACAGTAATTTGTTGTTTTCTAAAATTGGAACGATACAGTAATTCGTTTTTTCTAAAATTGGAACGATACAGAGTAGATTAGTTTGTTTCCTAAAATTGGAACAATACAGTAATTTGTTTTTTTCCTAAAATTGGAACGATACAGAGTAGATTGTTTTTCTGCTAAAATTGGAACGAAACAGTAATTTGTTTTTTTCTAAAATTGGAACGATACAGAGTAGATTGGTTTTCTGCTAAAATTGGAACGAAACAGTAATTCGTTTTTTCTAAAATTTGAACGATACAGAGTAGATTAGTTTGTTTCCTAAAATTGGAACCATACAGTAATTTGTTTTTTTCAAAAATTGGTACGATACAGAGTAGATTGGTTTTCTGCTAAAATTGGAACGAAACAGTAGGTTAATTTTTTTCTAAAATTGGAACGATAGAGTAGATTAGTTTTCTGCTAAAATTGGAACAAAATTATTTTCTAAAATTGGAACGATACAGAGTAGATTGGTTTTCTGCTAAAATTGGAACAAAATTATTTTTTTTCTAAAATTGGAACGATACAGGGTAGATTGGTTTTCTGCTAAAATTGGAACAAAACAGTAATTTGTTTTTTTCTAAAATTGGAACGATACAGAGTAGATTGGTTTTCTGCTAAAATTGGAACGAAACAGTAATTTGTTTTTTTCTAAAATTGGAACGATACAGAGTAGATTGGTTTTCTGCTAAAATTGGAACGAAACAGTAATTAGTTTTTTCTAAAATTGGAACGATACAGAGTAGATTAGTTTGTTTCCTAAAATTGGAACAATACAGTAATTTGTTGTTTTCTAAAATTGGAACGATACAGAGTAGATTAGTTTTCTGCTAAAATTGGAACGAAACAGTAGGTTAATTTTTTTCTAAAATTGGAACGATACAGAGTAGATTGGTTTTCTGCTAAAATTGGAACGAAACAGTAATTCGTTTTTTCTAAAATTGGAACGATACAGAGTAGATTAGTTTGTTTCCTAAAATTGGAACAATACAGTAATTTGTTTTTTTTTTAAATTGGTACGATACAGAGTAGATTGGTTTTCTGCTAAAATTGGAACAACATTTTTTTTTTTCTAAAATTGGAACGATACAGGGTAGATTAGTTTGTTTCCTAAAATTGGAACCATACAGTAATTTGTTTTTTTCAAAAATTGGTACGATACAGAGTAGATTGGTTTTCTGCTAAAATTGGAACGAAACAGTAGGTTAATTTTTTTCTAAAATTGGAACGATAGAGTAGATTAGTTTTCTGCTAAAATTGGAACAAAATTATTTTCTAAAATTGGAACGATACAGAGTAGATTGGTTTTCTGCTAAAATTGGAACAAAATTATTTTTTTTCTAAAATTGGAACGATACAGGGTAGATTGGTTTTCTGCTAAAATTGGAACAAAACAGTAATTTGTTTTTTTCTAAAATTGGAACGATACAGAGTAGATTGGTTTTCTGCTAAAATTGGAACGAAACAGTAATTTGTTTTTTTCTAAAATTGGAACGATACAGAGTAGATTGGTTTTCTGCTAAAATTGGAACGAAACAGTAATTTGTTTTTTTCTAAAATTGGAACGATACAGAGTAGATTGGTTTTCTGCTAAAATTGGAACGAAACAGTAATTAGTTTTTTCTAAAATTGGAACGATACAGAGTAGATTAGTTTGTTTCCTAAAATTGGAACAATACAGTAATTTGTTGTTTTCTAAAATTGGAACGATACAGAGTAGATTAGTTTTCTGCTAAAATTGGAACGAAACAGTAGGTTAATTTTTTTCTAAAATTGGAACGATACAGAGTAGATTGGTTTTCTGCTAAAATTGGAACGAAACAGTAATTTGTTTTTTTCTAAAATTGGAACGATACAGAGTAGATTGGTTTTCTGCTAAAATTGGAACGAAACAGTAATTCGTTTTTTCTAAAATTTGAACGATACAGAGTAGATTGGTTTTCTGCTAAAATTGGAACGAAACAGTAATTCGTTTTTTCTAAAATTTGAACGATACAGAGTAGATTAGTTTGTTTCCTAAAATTGGAACCATACAGTAATTTGTTTTTTTCAAAAATTGGTACGATACAGAGTAGATTGGTTTTCTGCTAAAATTGGAACGAAACAGTAGGTTAATTTTTTTCTAAAATTGGAACGATACAGAGTAGATTGGTTTTCTGCTAAAATTGGAACGAAACAGTAATTTGTTTTTTTCCTAAAATTGGAACGATACAGAGTAGATTGTTTTTCTGCTAAAATTGGAACGAAACAGTAATTTGTTTTTTTCTAAAATTGGAACGATACAGAGTAGATTGGTTTTCTGCTAAAATTGGAACGAAACAGTAATTCGTTTTTTCTAAAATTTGAACGATACAGAGTAGATTAGTTTGTTTCCTAAAATTGGAACCATACAGTAATTTGTTTTTTTCAAAAATTGGTACGATACAGAGTAGATTGGTTTTCTGCTAAAATTGGAACGAAACAGTAGGTTAATTTTTTTCTAAAATTGGAACGATAGAGTAGATTAGTTTTCTGCTAAAATTGGAACAAAACAGTAATTTGTTTTTTTCTAAAATTGGAACGATACAGAGTAGATTGTTTTTCTGCTAAAATTGGAACGAAACAGTAATTTGTTTTTTTCAAAAATTGGAACGATACAGAGTAGATTGGTTTTCTGCTAAAATTGGAACGAAACAGTAGGTTAATTTTTTTCTAAAATTGGAACGATAGAGTAGATTAGTTTTCTGCTAAAATTGGAACAAAATTATTTTCTAAAATTGGAACGATACAGAGTAGATTGGTTTTCTGCTAAAATTGGAACAAAACAGTAATTTGTTTTTTTCTAAAATTGGAACGATACAGAGTAGATTGTTTTTCTGCTAAAATTGGAACGAAACAGTAATTTGTTTTTTTCAAAAATTGGAACGATACAGAGTAGATTGGTTTTCTGCTAAAATTGGAACGAAACAGTAGGTTAATTTTTTTCTAAAATTGGAACGATAGAGTAGATTAGTTTTCTGCTAAAATTGGAACAAAATTATTTTCTAAAATTGGAACGATACAGAGTAGATTGGTTTTCTGCTAAAATTGGAACAAAATTATTTTTTTTCTAAAATTGGAACGATACAGGGTAGATTAGTTTGTTTCCTAAAATTGGAACAATACAGTAATTTGTTTTTTTCCTAAAATTGGAACGATACAGAGTAGATTGTTTTTCTGCTAAAATTGGAACGAAACAGTAATTTGTTTTTTTCTAAAATTGGAACCATACAGAGTAGATTGGTTTTCTGCTAAAATTGGAACGAAACAGTAATTTGTTTTTTTCTAAAATTGGAACGATACAGAGTAGATTAGTTTGTTTCCTAAAATTGGAACAATACAGTAATTTGTTTTTTTCCTAAAATTGGAACGATACAGAGTAGATTGTTTTTCTGCTAAAATTGGAACGAAACAGTAATTTGTTTTTTTCAAAAATTGGAACGATACAGAGTAGATTGATTTTCTGCTAAAATTGGAACGAAACAGTAGGTAAATTTTTTTCTAAAATTGGAACGATACAGAGTAGATTAGTTTTCTGCTAAAATTGGAACGAAACAGTAGGTTAATTTTTTTCTAAAATTGGAACGATAGAGTAGATTAGTTTTCTGCTAAAATTGGAACAAAATTATTTTCTAAAATTGGAACGATACAGAGTAGATTGGTTTTCTGCTAAAATTGGAACAAAACAGTAATTTGTTTTTTTCTAAAATTGGAACGATACAGAGTAGATTGGTTTTCTGCTAAAATTGGAACGAAACAGTAATTCGTTTTTTTCTAAAATTGGAACGATACAGAGTAGATTGGTTTTCTGCTAAAATTGGAACGAAACAGTAATTCGGTTTTTCTAAAATTGGAACGATACAGAGTAGATTGGTTTTCTGCTAAAATTGGAACGATACAGTAGATTAGTTTTTTCTAAAATTGGAACGAAACAGTAGATACATTTTTTTCTAAAATTGGAACGATACAGAGTAGATTAGTTTTCTGCTAACATTGGAACAAAACAGTAGAAATGTTGTTTTCTAAAATTGGAACGATACAGAGTAGATTAGTTTTCTGCTAAAATTGGAACGAAACAGTAGGTTAATTTTTTTCTAAAATTGGAACGATAGAGTAGATTAGTTTTCTGCTAAAATTGGAACAAAATTATTTTCTAAAATTGGAACGATACAGAGTAGATTGGTTTTCTGCTAAAATTGGAACAAAATTATTTTTTTTCTAAAATTGGAACGATACAGGGTAGATTGGTTTTCTGCTAAAATTGGAACAAAACAGTAATTTGTTTTTTTCTAAAATTGGAACGATACAGAGTAGATTGGTTTTCTGCTAAAATTGGAACGAAACAGTAATTTGTTTTTTTCTAAAATTGAAACGATACAGAGTAGATTGGTTTTCTGCTAAAATTGGAACGAAACAGTAATTTGTTTTTTTCTAAAATTGGAACGATACAGAGTAGATTGGTTTTCTGCTAAAATTGGAACGAAACAGTAAATTGTTTTTTCTAAAATTGGAACGATACAGAGTAGATTAGTTTGTTTCCTAAAATTGGAACAATACAGTAATTTGTTTTTTTCCTAAAATTGGAACGATACAGAGTAGATTGTTTTTCTGCTAAAATTGGAACGAAACAGTAATTTGTTTTTTTCTAAAATTGGAACGATACAGAGTAGATTGGTTTTCTGCTAAAATTGGAACGAAACAGTAATTCGTTTTTTCTAAAATTTGAACGATACAGAGTAGATTAGTTTGTTTCCTAAAATTGGAACCATACAGTAATTTGTTTTTTTCAAAAATTGGTACGATACAGAGTAGATTGGTTTTCTGCTAAAATTGGAACGAAACAGTAGGTTAATTTTTTTCTAAAATTGGAACGATAGAGTAGATTAGTTTTCTGCTAAAATTGGAACAAAATTATTTTCTAAAATTGGAACGATACAGAGTAGATTGGTTTTCTGCTAAAATTGGAACAACATTTTTTTTTTTCTAAAATTGGAACGATACAGGGTAGATTGGTTTTCTGCTAAAATTGGAACAAAACAGTAATTTGTTTTTTTCTAAAATTGGAACGATACAGAGTAGATTGGTTTTCTGCTAAAATTGGAACAAAATTATTTTTTTTCTAAAATTGGAACGATACAGGGTAGATTGGTTTTCTGCTAAAATTGGAACAAAACAGTAATTTGTTTTTTTCTAAAATTGGAACGATACAGAGTAGATTGGTTTTCTGCTAAAATTGGAACGAAACAGTAATTTGTTTTTTTCTAAAATTGGAACGATACAGAGTAGATTGGTTTTCTGCTAAAATTGGAACGAAACAGTAATTTGTTTTTTTCTAAAATTGGAACGATACAGAGTAGATTGGTTTTCTGCTAAAATTGGAACGAAACAGTAATTCGGTTTTTCTAAAATTGGAACGATACAGAGTAGATTGGTTTTCTGCTAAAATTGGAACGATACAGTAGATTAGTTTTTTCTAAAATTGGAACGAAACAGTAGATACATTTTTTTCTAAAATTGGAACGATACAGAGTAGATTAGTTTTCTGCTAACATTGGAACAAAACAGTAGAAATGTTGTTTTCTAAAATTGGAACGATACAGAGTAGATTAGTTTTCTGCTAAAATTGGAACGAAACAGTAGGTTAATTTTTTTCTAAAATTGGAACGATAGAGTAGATTAGTTTTCTGCTAAAATTGGAACAAAATTATTTTCTAAAATTGGAACGATACAGAGTAGATTGGTTTTCTGCTAAAATTGGAACAAAACAGTAATTTGTTTTTTTCTAAAATTGGAACGATACAGAGTAGATTGGTTTTCTGCTAAAATTGGAACGAAACAGTAATTCGTTTTTTTCTAAAATTGGAACGATACAGAGTAGATTGGTTTTCTGCTAAAATTGGAACGAAACAGTAATTCGGTTTTTCTAAAATTGGAACGATACAGAGTAGATTGGTTTTCTGCTAAAATTGGAACGATACAGTAGATTAGTTTTTTCTAAAATTGGAACGAAACAGTAGATACATTTTTTTCTAAAATTGGAACGATACAGAGTAGATTAGTTTTCTGCTAACATTGGAACAAAACAGTAGAAATGTTGTTTTCTAAAATTGGAACGATACAGAGTAGATTAGTTTTCTGCTAAAATTGGAACGAAACAGTAGGTTAATTTTTTTCTAAAATTGGAACGATAGAGTAGATTAGTTTTCTGCTAAAATTGGAACAAAATTATTTTCTAAAATTGGAACGATACAGAGTAGATTGGTTTTCTGCTAAAATTGGAACAAAATTATTTTTTTTCTAAAATTGGAACGATACAGGGTAGATTGGTTTTCTGCTAAAATTGGAACAAAACAGTAATTTGTTTTTTTCTAAAATTGGAACGATACAGAGTAGATTGGTTTTCTGCTAAAATTGGAACGAAACAGTAATTTGTTTTTTTCTAAAATTGAAACGATACAGAGTAGATTGGTTTTCTGCTAAAATTGGAACGAAACAGTAATTTGTTTTTTTCTAAAATTGGAACGATACAGAGTAGATTGGTTTTCTGCTAAAATTGGAACGAAACAGTAAATTGTTTTTTCTAAAATTGGAACGATACAGAGTAGATTAGTTTGTTTCCTAAAATTGGAACAATACAGTAATTTGTTTTTTTCCTAAAATTGGAACGATACAGAGTAGATTGTTTTTCTGCTAAAATTGGAACGAAACAGTAATTTGTTTTTTTCTAAAATTGGAACGATACAGAGTAGATTGGTTTTCTGCTAAAATTGGAACGAAACAGTAATTCGTTTTTTCTAAAATTTGAACGATACAGAGTAGATTAGTTTGTTTCCTAAAATTGGAACCATACAGTAATTTGTTTTTTTCAAAAATTGGTACGATACAGAGTAGATTGGTTTTCTGCTAAAATTGGAACGAAACAGTAGGTTAATTTTTTTCTAAAATTGGAACGATAGAGTAGATTAGTTTTCTGCTAAAATTGGAACAAAATTATTTTCTAAAATTGGAACGATACAGAGTAGATTGGTTTTCTGCTAAAATTGGAACAACATTTTTTTTTTTCTAAAATTGGAACGATACAGGGTAGATTGGTTTTCTGCTAAAATTGGAACAAAACAGTAATTTGTTTTTTTCTAAAATTGGAACGATACAGAGTAGATTGGTTTTCTGCTAAAATTGGAACAAAATTATTTTTTTTCTAAAATTGGAACGATACAGGGTAGATTGGTTTTCTGCTAAAATTGGAACAAAACAGTAATTTGTTTTTTTCTAAAATTGGAACGATACAGAGTAGATTGGTTTTCTGCTAAAATTGGAACGAAACAGTAATTTGTTTTTTTCTAAAATTGGAACGATACAGAGTAGATTGGTTTTCTGCTAAAATTGGAACGAAACAGTAATTTGTTTTTTTCTAAAATTGGAACGATACAGAGTAGATTGGTTTTCTGCTAAAATTGGAATGAAACAGTAATTCGGTTTTTCTAAAATTGGAACGATACAGAGTAGATTGGTTTTCTGCTAAAATTGGAACGATACAGTAGATTAGTTTTTTCTAAAATTGGAACGAAACAGTAGATACATTTTTTTCTAAAATTGGAACGATACAGAGTAGATTAGTTTTCTGCTAACATTGGAACAAAACAGTAGAAATGTTGTTTTCTAAAATTGGAACGATACAGAGTAGATTAGTTTTCTGCTAAAATTGGAACGAAACAGTAGGTTAATTTTTTTCCAAAATTGGAACGATAGAGTAGATTAGTTTTCTGCTAAAATTGGAACAAAATTATTTTCTAAAATTGGAACGATACAGAGTAGATTGGTTTTCTGCTAAAATTGGAACAAAATTATTTTTTTTCTAAAATTGGAACGATACAGGGTAGATTGGTTTTCTGCTAAAATTGGAACAAAACAGTAATTTGTTTTTTTCTAAAATTGGAACGATACAGAGTAGATTGGTTTTCTGCTAAAATTGGAACGAAACAGTAATTTGTTTTTTTCTAAAATTGGAACGATACAGAGTAGATTGGTTTTCTGCTAAAATTGGAACGAAACAGTAATTTGTTTTTTTCTAAAATTGGAACGATACAGAGTAGATTGGTTTTCTGCTAAAATTGGAACGAAACAGTAATTCGTTTTTTCTAAAATTGGAACGATACAGAGTAGATTAGTTTGTTTCCTAAAATTGGAACAATACAGTAATTTGTTTTTTTCCTAAAATTGGAACGATACAGAGTAGATTGTTTTTCTGCTAAAATTGGAACGAAACAGTAATTTGTTTTTTTCTAAAATTGGAACGATACAGAGTAGATTGGTTTTCTGCTAAAATTGGAACGAAACAGTAATTCGTTTTTTCTAAAATTTGAACGATACAGAGTAGATTAGTTTGTTTCCTAAAATTGGAACCATACAGTAATTTGTTTTTTTCAAAAATTGGTACGATACAGAGTAGATTGGTTTTCTGCTAAAATTGGAACAAAATTATTTTCTAAAATTGGAACGATACAGAGTAGATTGGTTTTCTGCTAAAACTGGAACAAAACAGTAATTTGTTTTTTTCTAAAATTGGAACGATACAGAGTAGATTGGTTTTCTGCTAAAATTGGAACAAAATTATTTTTTTTCTAAAATTGGAACGATACAGGGTAGATTGGTTTTCTGCTAAAATTGGAACAAAACAGTAATTTGTTTTTTTCTAAAATTGGAACGATACAGAGTAGATTGGTTTTCTGCTAAAATTGGAACGAAACAGTAATTTGTTTTTTTCTAAAATTGGAACGATACAGAGTAGATTGGTTTTCTGCTAAAATTGGAACGAAACAGTAATTTGTTTTTTCTAAAATTTGAACGATACAGAGTAGATTAGTTTGTTTCCTAAAATTGGAACAATACAGTAATTTGTTTTTTTCAAAAATTGGAACGATACAGAGTAGATTGGTTTTCTGCTAAAATTGGAACAATACAGTAATTTGTTTTTTTCTAAAATTGGAACGATACAGGGTAGATTGGTTTTCTGCTAAAATTGGAACAAAACAGTAATTTGGTTTTTTCTAAAATTGGAACGATACAGAGTAGATTGGTTTTCTGCTAAAATTGGAACAATACAGTAATTTGTTTTTTTCCTAAAATTGGAACGATACAGAGTAGATTGTTTTTCTGCTAAAATTGGAACGAAACAGTAATTTGTTTTTTTCTAAAATTGGAACGATACAGAGTAGATTGGTTTTCTGCTAAAATTGGAACGAAACAGTAATTCGTTATTCTCTAAAAATTTGAACGATACAGAGTAGATTAGTTTGTTTCCTAAAATTGGAACAATACAGTAATTTGTTTTTTTCAAAAATTGGAACGATACAGAGTAGATTGGTTTTCTGCTAAAATTGGAACAATACAGTAATTTGTTTTTTTCTAAAATTGGAACGATACAGGGTAGATTGGTTTTCTGCTAAAATTGGAACAAAACAGTAATTTGTTTTTTTCTAAAATTGGAACGATACAGAGTAGATTGGTTTTCTGCTAAAATTGGAACGAAACAGTAATTAGTTTTTTTCTAAAATTGGAACGATACAGAGTAGATTGGTTTTCTGCTAAAATTGGAACGAAACAGTAATTCGGTTTTTCTAAAATTGGAACGATACAGAGTAGATTGGTTTTCTGCTAAAATTGGAACGATACAGTAGATTAGTTTTTTCTAAAATTGGAACGAAACAGTAGATACATTTTTTTCTAAAATTGGAACGATACAGAGTAGATTAGTTTTCTGCTAACATTGGAACAAAACAGTAGAAATGTTGTTTTCTAAAATTGGAACGATACAGAGTAGATTAGTTTTCTGCTAAAATTGGAACGAAACAGTAGGTTAATTTTTTTCTAAAATTGGAACGATAGAGTAGATTAGTTTTCTGCTAAAATTGGAACAAAATTATTTTCTAAAATTGGAACGATACAGAGTAGATTGGTTTTCTGCTAAAATTGGAACAAAACAGTAATTTGTTTTTTTCTAAAATTGGAACGATACAGAGTAGATTGGTTTTCTGCTAAAATTGGAACGAAACAGTAATTCGTTTTTTTCTAAAATTGGAACGATACAGAGTAGATTGGTTTTCTGCTAAAATTGGAACGAAACAGTAATTCGGTTTTTCTAAAATTGGAACGATACAGAGTAGATTGGTTTTCTGCTAAAATTGGAACGATACAGTAGATTAGTTTTTTCTAAAATTGGAACGAAACAGTAGATACATTTTTTTCTAAAATTGGAACGATACAGAGTAGATTAGTTTTCTGCTAACATTGGAACAAAACAGTAGAAATGTTGTTTTCTAAAATTGGAACGATACAGAGTAGATTAGTTTTCTGCTAAAATTGGAACGAAACAGTAGGTTAATTTTTTTCTAAAATTGGAACGATAGAGTAGATTAGTTTTCTGCTAAAATTGGAACAAAATTATTTTCTATGGAACGATACAGAGTAGATTGGTTTTCTGCTAAAATTGGAACAAAATTATTTTTTTTCTAAAATTGGAACGATACAGGGTAGATTGGTTTTCTGCTAAAATTGGAACAAAACAGTAATTTGTTTTTTTCTAAAATTGGAACGATACAGAGTAGATTGGTTTTCTGCTAAAATTGGAACGAAACAGTAATTTGTTTTTTTCTAAAATTGGAACGATACAGAGTAGATTGGTTTTCTGCTAAAATTGGAACGAAACAGTAATTTGTTTTTTTCTAAAATTGGAACGATACAGAGTAGATTGGTTTTCTGCTAAAATTGGAACGAAACAGTAAATTGTTTTTTCTAAAATTGGAACGATACAGAGTAGATTAGTTTGTTTCCTAAAATTGGAACAATACAGTAATTTGTTTTTTTCCTAAAATTGGAACGATACAGAGTAGATTGTTTTTCTGCTAAAATTGGAACGAAACAGTAATTTGTTTTTTTCTAAAATTGGAACGATACAGAGTAGATTGGTTTTCTGCTAAAATTGGAACGAAACAGTAATTCGTTTTTTCTAAAATTTGAACGATACAGAGTAGATTAGTTTGTTTCCTAAAATTGGAACCATACAGTAATTTGTTTTTTTCAAAAATTGGTACGATACAGAGTAGATTGGTTTTCTGCTAAAATTGGAACGAAACAGTAGGTTAATTTTTTTCTAAAATTGGAACGATAGAGTAGATTAGTTTTCTGCTAAAATTGGAACAAAATTATTTTCTAAAATTGGAACGATACAGAGTAGATTGGTTTTCTGCTAAAATTGGAACAACATTTTTTTTTTTCTAAAATTGGAACGATACAGGGTAGATTGGTTTTCTGCTAAAATTGGAACAAAACAGTAATTTGTTTTTTTCTAAAATTGGAACGATACAGAGTAGATTGGTTTTCTGCTAAAATTGGAACAAAATTATTTTTTTTCTAAAATTGGAACGATACAGGGTAGATTGGTTTTCTGCTAAAATTGGAACAAAACAGTAATTTGTTTTTTTCTAAAATTGGAACGATACAGAGTAGATTGGTTTTCTGCTAAAATTGGAACGAAACAGTAATTTGTTTTTTTCTAAAATTGGAACGATACAGAGTAGATTGGTTTTCTGCTAAAATTGGAACGAAACAGTAATTTGTTTTTTTCTAAAATTGGAACGATACAGAGTAGATTGGTTTTCTGCTAAAATTGGAACGAAACAGTAATTCGGTTTTTCTAAAATTGGAACGATACAGAGTAGATTGGTTTTCTGCTAAAATTGGAACGATACAGTAGATTAGTTTTTTCTAAAATTGGAACGAAACAGTAGATACATTTTTTTCTAAAATTGGAACGATACAGAGTAGATTAGTTTTCTGCTAACATTGGAACAAAACAGTAGAAATGTTGTTTTCTAAAATTGGAACGATACAGAGTAGATTAGTTTTCTGCTAAAATTGGAACGAAACAGTAGGTAAATTTTTTTCTAAAATTGGAACGATAGAGTAGATTAGTTTTCTGCTAAAATTGGAACAAAATTATTTTCTAAAATTGGAACGATACAGAGTAGATTGGTTTTCTGCTAAAATTGGAACAAAATTATTTTTTTTCTAAAATTGGAACGATACAGGGTAGATTGGTTTTCTGCTAAAATTGGAACAAAACAGTAATTTGTTTTTTTCTAAAATTGGAACGATACAGAGTAGATTGGTTTTCTGCTAAAATTGGAACGAAACAGTAATTTGTTTTTTTCTAAAATTGGAACGATACAGAGTAGATTGGTTTTCTGCTAAAATTGGAACGAAACAGTAATTTGTTTTTTTCTAAAATTGGAACGATACAGAGTAGATTGGTTTTCTGCTAAAATTGGAACGAAACAGTAATTCGTTTTTTCTAAAATTGGAACGATACAGAGTAGATTAGTTTGTTTCCTAAAATTGGAACAATACAGTAATTTGTTTTTTTCCTAAAATTGGAACGATACAGAGTAGATTGTTTTTCTGCTAAAATTGGAACGAAACAGTAATTTGTTTTTTTCTAAAATTGGAACGATACAGAGTAGATTGGTTTTCTGCTAAAATTGGAACGAAACAGTAATTCGTTTTTTCTAAAATTTGAACGATACAGAGTAGATTAGTTTGTTTCCTAAAATTGGAACCATACAGTAATTTGTTTTTTTCAAAAATTGGTACGATACAGAGTAGATTGGTTTTCTGCTAAAATTGGAACGAAACAGTAGGTTAATTTTTTTCTAAAATTGGAACGATAGAGTAGATTAGTTTTCTGCTAAAATTGGAACAAAATTATTTTCTAAAATTGGAACGATACAGAGTAGATTGGTTTTCTGCTAAAATTGGAACAACATTTTTTTTTTTCTAAAATTGGAACGATACAGGGTAGATTGGTTTTCTGCTAAAATTGGAACAAAACAGTAATTTGTTTTTTTCTAAAATTGGAACGATACAGAGTAGATTGGTTTTCTGCTAAAATTGGAACAAAATTATTTTTTTTCTAAAATTGGAACGATACAGGGTAGATTGGTTTTCTGCTAAAATTGGAACAAAACAGTAATTTGTTTTTTTCTAAAATTGGAACGATACAGAGTAGATTGGTTTTCTGCTAAAATTGGAACGAAACAGTAATTTGTTTTTTTCTAAAATTGGAACGATACAGAGTAGATTGGTTTTCTGCTAAAATTGGAACGAAACAGTAATTTGTTTTTTTCTAAAATTGGAACGATACAGAGTAGATTAGTTTGTTTCCTAAAATTGGAACAATACAGTAATTTGTTTTTTTCCTAAAATTGGAACGATACAGAGTAGATTGTTTTTCTGCTAAAATTGGAACGAAACAGTAATTTGTTTTTTTCAAAAATTGGAACGATACAGAGTAGATTGGTTTTCTGCTAAAATTGGAACAATACAGTAATTTGTTTTTTTCCTAAAATTGGAACGAAACAGTAGGTTAATTTTTTTCTAAAATTGGAACGATAGAGTAGATTAGTTTTCTGCTAAAATTGGAACAAAATTATTTTCTAAAATTGGAACGATACAGAGTAGATTGGTTTTCTGCTAAAATTGGAACAACATTTTTTTTTTTCTAAAATTGGAACGATACAGGGTAGATTGGTTTTCTGCTAAAATTGGAACAAAACAGTAATTTGTTTTTTTCTAAAATTGGAACGATACAGAGTAGATTGGTTTTCTGCTAAAATTGGAACAAAATTATTTTTTTTCTAAAATTGGAACGATACAGGGTAGATTGGTTTTCTGCTAAAATTGGAACAAAACAGTAATTTGTTTTTTTCTAAAATTGGAACGATACAGAGTAGATTGGTTTTCTGCTAAAATTGGAACGAAACAGTAATTTGTTTTTTTCTAAAATTGGAACGATACAGAGTAGATTGGTTTTCTGCTAAAATTGGAACGAAACAGTAATTTGTTTTTTTCTAAAATTGGAACGATACAGAGTAGATTAGTTTGTTTCCTAAAATTGGAACAATACAGTAATTTGTTTTTTTCCTAAAATTGGAACGATACAGAGTAGATTGTTTTTCTGCTAAAATTGGAACGAAACAGTAATTTGTTTTTTTCAAAAATTGGAACGATACAGAGTAGATTGGTTTTCTGCTAAAATTGGAACGAAACAGTAATTTGTTTTTTTCCTAAAATTGGAACGATACAGAGTAGATTGTTTTTCTGCTAAAATTGGAACGAAACAGTAATTTGTTTTTTTCTAAAATTGGAACGATACAGAGTAGATTGGTTTTCTGCTAAAATTGGAACGAAACAGTAATTCGTTTTTTCTAAAATTTGAACGATACAGAGTAGATTAGTTTGTTTCCTAAAATTGGAACCATACAGTAATTTGTTTTTTTCAAAAATTGGTACGATACAGAGTAGATTGGTTTTCTGCTAAAATTGGAACGAAACAGTAGGTTAATTTTTTTCTAAAATTGGAACGATAGAGTAGATTAGTTTTCTGCTAAAATTGGAACAAAATTATTTTCTAAAATTGGAACGATACAGAGTAGATTGGTTTTCTGCTAAAATTGGAACAACATTTTTTTTTTTCTAAAATTGGAACGATACAGGGTAGATTGGTTTTCTGCTAAAATTGGAACAAAACAGTAATTTGTTTTTTTCTAAAATTGGAACGATACAGAGTAGATTGGTTTTCTGCTAAAATTGGAACAAAATTATTTTTTTTCTAAAATTGGAACGATACAGGGTAGATTGGTTTTCTGCTAAAATTGGAACAAAACAGTAATTTGTTTTTTTCTAAAATTGGAACGATACAGAGTAGATTGGTTTTCTGCTAAAATTGGAACGAAACAGTAATTTGTTTTTTTCTAAAATTGGAACGATACAGAGTAGATTGGTTTTCTGCTAAAATTGGAACAAAACAGTTATTTGTTTTTTTCTAAAATTGGAACGATACAGAGTAGATTGGTTTTCTGCTAAAATTGGAACAAAATTATTTTTTTTCTAAAATTGGAACGATACAGGGTAGATTGGTTTTCTGCTAAAATTGGAACAAAACAGTAATTTGTTTTTTTCTAAAATTGGAACGATACAGAGTAGATTGGTTTTCTGCTAAAATTGGAACGAAACAGTAATTCGTTTTTTCTAAAATTGGAACGATACAGAGTAGATTAGTTTGTTTCCTAAAATTGGAACAATACAGTAATTTGTTTTTTTCTAAAATTGGAACGATACAGAGTAGATTGGTTTTCTGCTAAAATTGGAACGAAACAGTAATTTGTTTTTTTCTAAAATTGGAACGATACAGAGTAGATTAGTTTGTTTCCTAAAATTGGAACAATACAGTAATTTGTTTTTTTCCTAAAATTGGAACGATACAGAGTAGATTGGTTTTCTGCTAAAATTGGAACGAAACAGTAGGTTAATTTTTTTCTAAAATTGGAACGATAGAGTAGATTAGTTTTCTGCTAAAATTGGAACAAAATTATTTTCTAAAATTGGAACGATACAGAGTAGATTGGTTTTCTGCTAAAATTGGAACAAAATTATTTTTTTTCTAAAATTGGAACGATACAGGGTAGATTGGTTTTCTGCTAAAATTGGAACAAAACAGTAATTTGTTTTTTTCTAAAATTGGAACGATACAGAGTAGATTGGTTTTCTGCTAAAATTGGAACAAAATTATTTTTTTTCTAAAATTGGAACGATACAGGGTAGATTGGTTTTCTGCTAAAATTGGAACAAAACAGTAATTTGTTTTTTTCTAAAATTGGAACGATACAGAGTAGATTGGTTTTCTGCTTAAATTGGAACAAAATTATTTTTTTTCTAAAATTGGAACGATACAGGGTAGATTGGTTTTCTGCTAAAATTGGAACGAAACAGTAATTTGTTTTTTTCTAAAATTGGAACGATACAGAGTAGATTGGTTTTCTGCTAAAATTGGAACGAAACAGTAATTTGTTTTTTTCTAAAATTGGAACGATACAGAGTAGATTGGTTTTCTGCTAAAATTGGAACGAAACAGTAATTCGTTTTTTCTAAAATTGGAACGATACAGAGTAGATTAGTTTGTTTCCTAAAATTGGAACAATACAGTAATTTGTTTTTTTCCTAAAATTGGAACGATACAGAGTAGATTGTTTTTCTGCTAAAATTGGAACGAAACAGTAATTTGTTTTTTTCAAAAATTGGAACGATACAGAGTAGATTGGTTTTCTGCTAAAATTGGAACGAAACAGTAGGTTAATTTTTTTCTAAAATTGGAACGATAGAGTAGATTAGTTTTCTGCTAAAATTGGAACAAAATTATTTTCTAAAATTGGAACGATACAGAGTAGATTGGTTTTCTGCTAAAATTGGAACAAAATTATTTTTTTTCTAAAATTGGAACGATACAGGGTAGATTGGTTTTCTGCTAAAATTGGAACAAAACAGTTATTTGTTTTTTTCTAAAATTGGAACGATACAGAGTAGATTGGTTTTCTGCTAAAATTGGAACAAAATTATTTTTTTTCTAAAATTGGAACGATACAGGGTAGATTGGTTTTCTGCTAAAATTGGAACAAAACAGTAATTTGTTTTTTTCTAAAATTGGAACGATACATAGTAGATTGGTTTTCTGCTAAAATTGGAACGAAACAGTAATTTGTTTTTTTCTAAAATTGGAACGATACAGAGTAGATTGGTTTTCTGCTAAAATTGGAACGAAACAGTAATTCGTTTTTTCTAAAATTGGAACGATACAGAGTAGATTAGTTTGTTTCCTAAAATTGGAACAATACAGTAATTTGTTTTTTTCTAAAATTGGAACGATACAGAGTAGATTGGTTTTCTGCTAAAATTGGAACGAAACAGTAATTTGTTTTTTTCTAAAATTGGAACGATACAGAGTAGATTAGTTTGTTTCCTAAAATTGGAACAATACAGTAATTTGTTTTTTTCCTAAAATTGGAACGATACAGAGTAATTGGTTTTCTGCTAAAATTGGAACGAAACAGTAGGTTAATTTTTTTCTAAAATTGGAACGATAGAGTAGATTAGTTTTCTGCTAAAATTGGAACAAAATTATTTTCTAAAATTGGAACGATACAGAGTAGATTGGTTTTCTGCTAAAATTGGAACAAAATTATTTTTTTTCTAAAATTGGAACGATACAGGGTAGATTGGTTTTCTGCTAAAATTGGAACAAAACAGTAATTTGTTTTTTTCTAAAATTGGAACGATACAGAGTAGATTGGTTTTCTGCTAAAATTGGAACAAAATTATTTTTTTTCTAAAATTGGAACGATACAGGGTAGATTGGTTTTCTGCTAAAATTGGAACAAAACAGTAATTTGTTTTTTTCTAAAATTGGAACGATACAGAGTAGATTGGTTTTCTGCTAAAATTGGAACAAAATTATTTTTTTTCTAAAATTGGAACGATACAGGGTAGATTGGTTTTCTGCTAAAATTGGAACGAAACAGTAATTTGTTTTTTTCTAAAATTGGAACGATACAGAGTAGATTGGTTTTCTGCTAAAATTGGAACGAAACAGTAATTTGTTTTTTTCTAAAATTGGAACGATACAGAGTAGATTGGTTTTCTGCTAAAATTGGAACGAAACAGTAATTCGTTTTTTCTAAAATTGGAACGATACAGAGTAGATTAGTTTGTTTCCTAAAATTGGAACAATACAGTAATTTGTTTTTTTCCTAAAATTGGAACGATACCGAGTAGATTGTTTTTCTGCTAAAATTGGAACGAAACAGTAATTTGTTTTTTTCAAAAATTGGAACGATACAGAGTAGATTGGTTTTCTGCTAAAATTGGAACGAAACAGTAGGTTAATTTTTTTCTAAAATTGGAACGATAGAGTAGATTAGTTTTCTGCTAAAATTGGAACAAAATTATTTTTTTTCTAAAATTGGAACGATACAGGGTAGATTGGTTTTCTGCTAAAATTGGAACAAAACAGTAATTTGTTTTTTTCTAAAATTGGAACGATACAGAGTAGATTGGTTTTCTGCTAAAATTGGAACGAAACAGTAATTTGTTTTTTTCTAAAATTGGAACGATACAGAGTAGATTGGTTTTCTGCTAAAATTGGAACGAAACAGTAATTTGTTTTTTTCTAAAATTGGAACGATACAGAGTAGATTAGTTTGTTTCCTAAAATTGGAACAATACAGTAATTTGTTTTTTTCCTAAAATTGGAACGATACAGAGTAGATTGTTTTTCTGCTAAAATTGGAACGAAACAGTAATTTGTTTTTTTCAAAAATTGGAACGATACAGAGTAGATTGGTTTTCTGCTAAAATTGGAACGAAACAGTAGGTTAATTTTTTTCTAAAATTGGAACGATAGAGTAGATTAGTTTTCTGCTAAAATTGGAACAAAATTATTTTCTAAAATTGGAACGATACAGAGTAGATTGGTTTTCTGCTAAAATTGGAACAAAATTATTTTTTTTCTAAAATTGGAACGATACAGGGTAGATTGGTTTTCTGCTAAAATTGGAACAAAACAGTTATTTGTTTTTTTCTAAAATTGGAACGATACAGAGTAGATTGGTTTTCTGCTAAAATTGGAACAAAATTATTTTTTTTCTAAAATTGGAACGATACAGGGTAGATTGGTTTTCTGCTAAAATTGGAACAAAACAGTAATTTGTTTTTTTCTAAAATTGGAACGATACAGAGTAGATTGGTTTTCTGCTAAAATTGGAACGAAACAGTAATTCGTTTTTTCTAAAATTGGAACGATACAGAGTAGATTAGTTTGTTTCCTAAAATTGGAACAATACAGTAATTTGTTTTTTTCTAAAATTGGAACGATACAGAGTAGATTGGTTTTCTGCTAAAATTGGAACGAAACAGTAATTTGTTTTTTTCTAAAATTGGAACGATACAGAGTAGATTAGTTTGTTTCCTAAAATTGGAACAATACAGTAATTTGTTTTTTTCCTAAAATTGGAACGATACAGAGTAGATTGGTTTTCTGCTAAAATTGGAACGAAACAGTAGGTTAATTTTTTTCTAAAATTGGAACGATAGAGTAGATTAGTTTTCTGCTAAAATTGGAACAAAATTATTTTCTAAAATTGGAACGATACAGAGTAGATTGGTTTTCTGCTAAAATTGGAACAAAATTATTTTTTTTCTAAAATTGGAACGATACAGGGTAGATTGGTTTTCTGCTAAAATTGGAACAAAACAGTAATTTGTTTTTTTCTAAAATTGGAACGATACAGAGTAGATTGGTTTTCTGCTAAAATTGGAACAAAATTATTTTTTTTCTAAAATTGGAACGATACAGGGTAGATTGGTTTTCTGCTAAAATTGGAACAAAACAGTAATTTGTTTTTTTCTAAAATTGGAACGATACAGAGTAGATTGGTTTTCTGCTTAAATTGGAACAAAATTATTTTTTTTCTAAAATTGGAACGATACAGGGTAGATTGGTTTTCTGCTAAAATTGGAACGAAACAGTAATTTGTTTTTTTCTAAAATTGGAACGATACAGAGTAGATTGGTTTTCTGCTAAAATTGGAACGAAACAGTAATTTGTTTTTTTCTAAAATTGGAACGATACAGAGTAGATTGGTTTTCTGCTAAAATTGGAACGAAACAGTAATTCGTTTTTTCTAAAATTGGAACGATACAGAGTAGATTAGTTTGTTTCCTAAAATTGGAACAATACAGTAATTTGTTTTTTTCCTAAAATTGGAACGATACAGAGTAGATTGTTTTTCTGCTAAAATTGGAACGAAACAGTAATTTGTTTTTTTCAAAAATTGGAACGATACAGAGTAGATTGGTTTTCTGCTAAAATTGGAACGAAACAGTAGGTTAATTTTTTTCTAAAATTGGAACGATAGAGTAGATTAGTTTTCTGCTAAAATTGGAACAAAATTATTTTCTAAAATTGGAACGATACAGAGTAGATTGGTTTTCTGCTAAAATTGGAACAAAATTATTTTTTTTCTAAAATTGGAACGATACAGGGTAGATTGGTTTTCTGCTAAAATTGGAACAAAACAGTTATTTGTTTTTTTCTAAAATTGGAACGATACAGAGTAGATTGGTTTTCTGCTAAAATTGGAACAAAATTATTTTTTTTCTAAAATTGGAACGATACAGGGTAGATTGGTTTTCTGCTAAAATTGGAACAAAACAGTAATTTGTTTTTTTCTAAAATTGGAACGATACATAGTAGATTGGTTTTCTGCTAAAATTGGAACGAAACAGTAATTTGTTTTTTTCTAAAATTGGAACGATACAGAGTAGATTGGTTTTCTGCTAAAATTGGAACGAAACAGTAATTTGTTTTTTTCTAAAATTGGAACGATACAGGGTAGATTGGTTTTCTGCTAAAATTGGAACAATACAGTAATTTGTTTTTTTCTAAAATTGGAACGATACAGGGTAGATTGGTTTTCTGCTAAAATTGGAACAAAACAGTAATTTGTTTTTTTCAAAAATTGGAACGATACAGAGTAGATTGGTTTTCTGCTAAAATTGGAACAAAACAGTGGGGCGGCGGTGGTTCAGGGGTAGAGTGCCTGGATGGGAACCGCAAGGTTGCCAGTTTGAACCCGGGCTCCCCCAGAGTTACTGTCGAAGTGTCCTTGAGCAAGACACTGAACCCCTAATTGCTCCCGATGTGCTAGTTGGTGCCTTGCATGGTTTCCGCTGCCATCGGTGTGTGAATGGGTGAATGTAATGCACAATCTATGTAAAGCGCCTTGGATAAAGGCGCTATATAAATGCACCATTTACCATTTAATTTGTTTTTTTCTAAAATTGGAACGATACAGAGTAGATTGGTTTTCTGCTAAAATTGGAACGAAACAGTAATTTGTTTTTTCTAAAATTGGAACGATACAGAGTAGATTGGTTTTCTGCTAAAATTGGAACAAAACAGTAATTCGTTTTTTTCTAAAATTGGAACGAGACAGAGTAGATTGGTTTTCTGCTAAAATTGGAACAAAACAGTAATTCGTTTTTTTCTAAAATTGGAACGAGACAGAGTAGATTGGTTTTCTGCTAAAATTGGAACAAAACAGTAATTCGTTTTTTTCTAAAATTGGAACGATACAAAGTAGATTGGTTTTCTGCTAAAATTGGAACGATACAGTAGATTAGTTTTTTCTAAAATTGGAACGAAACAGTAGATACATTTTTTTCTAAAATTGGAACGATACAGAGTAGATTAGTTTTCTGCTAACATTGGAACAAAACAGTAGATTTGTTGTTTTCTAAAATTGGAACGATACAGAGTAGATTAGTTTTCTGCTAAAATTGGAACGAAACAGTAGGTTAATTTTTTTCTAAAATTGGAACGATAGAGTAGATTAGTTTTCTGCTAAAATTGGAACAAAATTATTTTCTAAAATTGGAACGATACAGAGTAGATTGGTTTTCTGCTAAAATTGGAACAAAATTATTTTTTTTCTAAAATTGGAACGATACAGAGTAGATTGGTTTTCAGCTAAAATTGGAACGAAACAGTAATTTGTTTTTTTCTAAAATTGGAACGATACAGAGTAGATTGGTTTTCTGCTAAAATTGGAACGAAACAGTAATTCGTTTTTTCTAAAATTGGAACGATACAGAGTAGATTAGTTTGTTTCCTAAAATTGGAACAATACAGTAATTTGTTTTTTTCCTAAAATTGGAACGATACAGAGTAGATTGTTTTTCTGCTAAAATTGGAACGAAACAGTAATTTGTTTTATCCTAAAATTGGAACGATACAAGAGTAGATTGGTTTTCTGCTAAAATTGGAACGAAACAGTAATTCGTTTTTTCTAAAATTGGAACGATACAGAGTAGATTAGTTTGTTTCCTAAAATTGGAACAATACAGTAATTTGTTTTTTCAAAAATTGGAACGATACAGAGTAGATTGGTTTTCTGCTAAAATTGGAACAATACAGTAATTTGTTTTTTTCTAAAATTGGAACGATACAGGGTAGATTGGTTTTCTGCTAAAATTGGAACGAAACAGTAATTTCTAAAATTGGAACGATACAGAGTAGATTGGTTTTCTGCTAAAATTGGAACGAAACAGTAATTTGTTTTTTTCTAAATATGGAACGATACAGAGTAGATTGGTTTTCTGCTAAAATTGGAACGAAACAGTAATTTGTTTTTTTCTAAAATTGGAACGATACAGAGTAGATTCGTTTTCTGCTAAAATTGGAACGAAACAGTAGGTTAATTTTTTTCTAAAATTGGAACGATAGAGTAGATTAGTTTTCTGCTAAAATTGGAACAAAATTATTTTCTAAAATTGGAACGATACAGAGTAGATTGGTGTTCTGCTAAAATTGGAACAAAATTATTTTTTTTCTAAAATTGGAACGATACAGAGTAGATTGGTTTTCAGCTAAAATTGGAACGAAACAGTAATTTGTTTTTTTCTAAAATTGGAACGATACAGAGTAGATTGGTTTTCTGCTAAAATTGGAACGAAACAGTAATTAGTTTTTTCTAAAATTGGAACGATACAGAGTAGATTAGTTTGTTTCCTAAAATTGGAACAATACAGTAATTTGTTTTTTTCCTAAAATTGGAACGATACAGAGTAGATTGTTTTTCTGCTAAAATTGGAACGAAACAGTATTTTTTTTTTTTCTAAAATTGGAACGATACAGAGTAGATTGGTTTTCTGCTAAAATTGGAACAATACAGTAATTTGTTTTTTTCTAAAATTGGAACGATACAGGGTAGATTGGTTTTCTGCTAAAATTGGAACAAAACAGTAATTTGTTTTTTTCTAAAATTGGAACGATACAGAGTAGATTGGTTTTCTGCTAAAATTGGAACTAAACAGTAATTTGTTTTTTTCTAAAATTGGAACGATACAGAGTAGATTGGTTTTCTGCTAAAATTGGAACTAAACAGTAATTTGTTTTTTTCTAAAATTGGAACGATACAGAGTAGATTGGTTTTCTGCTAAAATTGGAACGAAACAGTAATTAGTTTTTTTCTAAAATTGGAACGATACAGAGTAGATTGGTTTTCTGCTAAAATTGGAACGAAACAGTAATTCGGTTTTTCTAAAATTGGAACGATACAGAGTAGATTGGTTTTCTGCTAAAATTGGAACGAAACAGTAATTTGTTTTTTTCTAAAATTGGAACGATACAGAGTAGATTCGTTTTCTGCTAAAATTGGAACGAAACAGTAGGTTAATTTTTTTCTAAAATTGGAACGATAGAGTAGATTAGTTTTCTGCTAAAATTGGAACAAAATTATTTTCTATAATTGGAACGATACAGAGTAGATTGGTGTTCTGCTAAAATTGGAACAAAATTATTTTTTTTCTAAAATTGGAACGATACAGAGTAGATTGGTTTTCAGCTAAAATTGGAACGAAACAGTAATTTGTTTTTTTCTAAAATTGGAACGATACAGAGTAGATTGGTTTTCTGCTAAAATTGGAACGAAACAGTAATTAGTTTTTTCTAAAATTGGAACGATACAGAGTAGATTAGTTTGTTTCCTAAAATTGGAACAATACAGTAATTTGTTTTTTTCCTAAAATTGGAACGATACAGAGTAGATTGGTTTTCTGCTAAAATTGGAACGAAACAGTAATTCGTTTTTTCTAAAATTTGAACGATACAGAGTAGATTAGTTTGTTTCCTAAAATTGGAACAATACAGTAATTTGTTTTTTTCAAAAATTGGAACGATACAGAGTAGATTGGTTTTCTGCTAAAATTGGAACAATACAGTAATTTGTTTTTTTCTAAAATTGGAACGATACAGGGTAGATTGGTTTTCTGCTAAAATTGGAACAAAACAGTAATTTTTTTTTTTCTAAAATTGGAACGATACAGAGTAGATTGGTTTTCTGCTAAAATTGGAACTAAACAGTAATTTGTTTTTTTCTAAAATTGGAACGATACAGAGTAGATTGGTTTTCTGCTAAAATTGGAACGAAACAGTAATTAGTTTTTTTCTAAAATTGGAACGATACAGAGTAGATTGGTTTTCTGCTAAAATTGGAACGAAACAGTAATTCGGTTTTTCTAAAATTGGAACGATACAGAGTAGATTGGTTTTCTGCTAAAATTGGAACGATACAGTAGATTCGTTTTTTCTAAAATTGGAACGAAACAGTAGATAAATTTTTTTCTAAAATTGGAACGATACAGAGTAGATTAGTTTTCTGCTAACATTGGAACAAAACAGTAGATTTGTTGTTTTCTAAAATTGGAACAATACAGAGTAGATTAGTTTTCTGCTAAAATTGGAACGAAACAGTAGGTTAATTTTTTTCTAAAATTGGAACGATAGAGTAGATTAGTTTTCTGCTAAAATTGGAACAAAATTATTTTCTAAAATTGGAACGATACAGAGTAGATTGGTTTTCTGCTAAAATTGGAACTAAACAGTAATTTGTTTTTTTCTAAAATTGGAACGATACAGAGTAGATTGGTTTTCTGCTAAAATTGGAACGAAACAGTAATTAGTTTTTTTCTAAAATTGGAACGATACAGAGTAGATTGGTTTTCTGCTAAAATTGGAACGAAACAGTAATTCGGTTTTTCTAAAATTGGAACGATACAGAGTAGATTGGTTTTCTGCTAAAATTGGAACGATACAGTAGATTAGTTTTTTCTAAAATTGGAACGAAACAGTAGATACATTTTTTTCTAAAATTGGAACGATACAGAGTAGATTGGTTTTCTGCTAAAATTGGAACGAAACAGTAATTAGTTTTTTCTAAAATTGGAACGATACAGAGTAGATTAGTTTGTTTCCTAAAATTGGAACAATACAGTAATTTGTTTTTTTCCTAAAATTGGAACGATACAGAGTAGATTGGTTTTCTGCTAAAATTGGAACGAAACAGTAATTCGTTTTTTCTAAAATTTGAACGATACAGAGTAGATTAGTTTGTTTCCTAAAATTGGAACAATACAGTAATTTGTTTTTTTCAAAAATTGGAACGATACAGAGTAGATTGGTTTTCTGCTAAAATTGGAACGAAACAGTAATTAGTTTTTTTCTAAAATTGGAACGATACAGAGTAGATTGGTTTTCTGCTAAAATTGGAACGAAACAGTAATTCGGTTTTTCTAAAATTGGAACGATACAGAGTAGATTGGTTTTCTGCTAAAATTGGAACGATACAGTAGATTAGTTTTTTCTAAAATTGGAACGAAACAGTAGATACATTTTTTTCTAAAATTGGAACGATACAGAGTAGATTAGTTTTCTGCTAACATTGGAACAAAACAGTAGATTTGTTGTTTTCTAAAATTGGAACAATACAGAGTAGATTAGTTTTCTGCTAAAATTGGAACGAAACAGTAGGTTAATTTTTTTCTAAAATTGGAACGATAGAGTAGATTAGTTTTCTGCTAAAATTGGAACAAAATTATTTTCTAAAATTGGAACGATACAGAGTAGATTGGTTTTCTGCTAAAATTGGAACTAAACAGTAATTTGTTTTTTTCTAAAATTGGAACGATACAGAGTAGATTGGTTTTCTGCTAAAATTGGAACGAAACAGTAATTAGTTTTTTTCTAAAATTGGAACGATACAGAGTAGATTGGTTTTCTGCTAAAATTGGAACGAAACAGTAATTCGGTTTTTCTAAAATTGGAACGATACAGAGTAGATTGGTTTTCTGCTAAAATTGGAACGATACAGTAGATTAGTTTTTTCTAAAATTGGAACGAAACAGTAGATACATTTTTTTCTAAAATTGGAACGATACAGAGTAGATTAGTTTTCTGCTAAAATTGGAACAATACAGTAATTTGTTTTTTTCTAAAATTGGAACGATACAGGGTAGATTGGTTTTCTGCTAAAATTGGAACAAAACAGTAATTTGGTTTTTTCTAAAATTGGAACGATACAGAGTAGATTGGTTTTCTGCTAAAATTGGAACGAAACAGTAATTTGTTTTTTTCTAAAATTGGAACGATACAGAGTAGATTGGTTTTCTGCTAAAATTGGAACAAAACAGTAATTTGTTTTTTTCTAAAATTGGAACGATACAGAGTAGATTGGTTTTCTGCTAAAATTGGAACGAAACAGTAATTTGTTTTTTTCTAAAATTGGAACGATACAGAGTAGATTGGTTTTCTGCTAAAATTGGAACGAAACAGTAATTAGTTTTTTCTAAAATTGGAACGATACAGAGTAGATTAGTTTGTTTCCTAAAATTGGAACAAAATTATTTTTTTTCTAAAATTGGAACGATACAGAGTAGATTGGTTTTCAGCTAAAATTGGAACAATACAGTAATTTGTTTTTTTCTAAAATTGGAACGATACAGGGTAGATTGGTTTTCTGCTAAATTTGGAACGAAACAGTCATTTGTTTTTTTCTAAAATTGGAACGATACAGAGTAGATTGGTTTTCTGCTAAAATTGGAACTAAACAGTAATTTGTTTTTTTCTAAAATTGGAACGATACAGAGTAGATTGGTTTTCTGCTAAAATTGGAACGAAACAGTAATTAGTTTTTTTCTAAAATTGGAACGATACAGAGTAGATTGGTTTTCTGCTAAAATTGGAACGAAACAGTAATTCGGTTTTTCTAAAATTGGAACGATACAGAGTAGATTGGTTTTCTGCTAAAATTGGAACGATACAGTAGATTAGTTTTTTCTAAAATTGGAACGAAACAGTAGATACATTTTTTTCTAAAATTGGAACGATACAGAGTAGATTAGTTTTCTGCTAACATTGGAACAAAACAGTAGATTTGTTGTTTTCTAAAATTGGAACAATACAGAGTAGATTAGTTTTCTGCTAAAATTGGAACGAAACAGTAGGTTAATTTTTTTCTAAAATTGGAACGATAGAGTAGATTAGTTTTCTGCTAAAATTGGAACAAAATTATTTTCTAAAATTGGAACGATACAGAGTAGATTGGTTTTCTGCTAAAATTGGAACTAAACAGTAATTTGTTTTTTTCTAAAATTGGAACGATACAGAGTAGATTGGTTTTCTGCTAAAATTGGAACGAAACAGTAATTAGTTTTTTTCTAAAATTGGAACGATACAGAGTAGATTGGTTTTCTGCTAAAATTGGAACGAAACAGTAATTCGGTTTTTCTAAAATTGGAACGATACAGAGTAGATTGGTTTTCTGCTAAAATTGGAACGATACAGTAGATTAGTTTTTTCTAAAATTGGAACGAAACAGTAGATACATTTTTTTCTAAAATTGGAACGATACAGAGTAGATTAGTTTTCTGCTAAAATTGGAACAATACAGTAATTTGTTTTTTTCTAAAATTGGAACGATACAGGGTAGATTGGTTTTCTGCTAAAATTGGAACAAAACAGTAATTTGGTTTTTTCTAAAATTGGAACGATACAGAGTAGATTGGTTTTCTGCTAAAATTGGAACGAAACAGTAATTTGTTTTTTTCTAAAATTGGAACGATACAGAGTAGATTGGTTTTCTGCTAAAATTGGAACAAAACAGTAATTTGTTTTTTTCTAAAATTGGAACGATACAGAGTAGATTGGTTTTCTGCTAAAATTGGAACGAAACAGTAATTTGTTTTTTTCTAAAATTGGAACGATACAGAGTAGATTGGTTTTCTGCTAAAATTGGAACGAAACAGTAATTAGTTTTTTCTAAAATTGGAACGATACAGAGTAGATTAGTTTGTTTCCTAAAATTGGAACAAAATTATTTTTTTTCTAAAATTGGAACGATACAGAGTAGATTGGTTTTCAGCTAAAATTGGAACAATACAGTAATTTGTTTTTTTCTAAAATTGGAACGATACAGGGTAGATTGGTTTTCTGCTAAATTTGGAACGAAACAGTCATTTGTTTTTTTCTAAAATTGGAACGATACAGAGTAGATTGGTTTTCTGCTAAAATTGGAACGAAACAGTAATTTGTTTTTTTCTAAAATTGGAACGATACAGAGTAGATTGGTTTTCGGCTAAATTTGGAACGAAACAGTCATTTGTTTTTTTCTAAAATTGGAACGATACAGAGTAGATTGGTTTTCTGCTAAAATTGGAACAATACAGTAATTTGTTTTTTTCTAAAATTGGAACGATACAGGGTAGATTGGTTTTCTGCTAAAATTGGAACGAAACAGTAATTTCTAAAATTGGAACGATACAGAGTAGATTGGTTTTCTGCTAAAATTGGAACGAAACAGTAATTTGTTTTTTTCTAAATATGGAACGATACAGAGTAGATTGGTTTTCTGCTAAAATTGGAACGAAACAGTAATTTGTTTTTTTCTAAAATTGGAACGATACAGAGTAGATTCGTTTTCTGCTAAAATTGGAACGAAACAGTAGGTTAATTTTTTTCTAAAATTGGAACGATAGAGTAGATTAGTTTTCTGCTAAAATTGGAACAAAATTATTTTCTATAATTGGAACGATACAGAGTAGATTGGTGTTCTGCTAAAATTGGAACGAAACAGTATTTTTTTTTTTTCTAAAATTGGAACGATACAGAGTAGATTGGTTTTCTGCTAAAATTGGAACAATACAGTAATTTGTTTTTTTCTAAAATTGGAACGATACAGGGTAGATTGGTTTTCTGCTAAAATTGGAACAAAACAGTAATTAGTTTTTTTCTAAAATTGGAACGATACAGAGTAGATTGGTTTTCTGCTAAAATTGGAACTAAACAGTAATTTGTTTTTTTCTAAAATTGGAACGATACAGAGTAGATTGGTTTTCTGCTAAAATTGGAACTAAACAGTAATTTGTTTTTTTCTAAAATTGGAACGATACAGAGTAGATTGGTTTTCTGCTAAAATTGGAACGAAACAGTAATTAGTTTTTTTCTAAAATTGGAACGATACAGAGTAGATTGGTTTTCTGCTAAAATTGGAACGAAACAGTAATTCGGTTTTTCTAAAATTGGAACGATACAGAGTAGATTGGTTTTCTGCTAAAATTGGAACGAAACAGTAATTTGTTTTTTTCTAAAATTGGAACGATACAGAGTAGATTCGTTTTCTGCTAAAATTGGAACGAAACAGTAGGTTAATTTTTTTCTAAAATTGGAACGATAGAGTAGATTAGTTTTCTGCTAAAATTGGAACAAAATTATTTTCTATAATTGGAACGATACAGAGTAGATTGGTGTTCTGCTAAAATTGGAACAAAATTATTTTTTTTCTAAAATTGGAACGATACAGAGTAGATTGGTTTTCAGCTAAAATTGGAACGAAACAGTAATTTGTTTTTTTCTAAAATTGGAACGATACAGAGTAGATTGGTTTTCTGCTAAAATTGGAACGAAACAGTAATTAGTTTTTTCTAAAATTGGAACGATACAGAGTAGATTAGTTTGTTTCCTAAAATTGGAACAATACAGTAATTTGTTTTTTTCCTAAAATTGGAACGATACAGAGTAGATTGGTTTTCTGCTAAAATTGGAACGAAACAGTAATTCGTTTTTTCTAAAATTTGAACGATACAGAGTAGATTAGTTTGTTTCCTAAAATTGGAACAATACAGTAATTTGTTTTTTTCAAAAATTGGAACGATACAGAGTAGATTGGTTTTCTGCTAAAATTGGAACAATACAGTAATTTGTTTTTTTCTAAAATTGGAACGATACAGGGTAGATTGGTTTTCTGCTAAAATTGGAACAAAACAGTAATTTGTTTTTTTCTAAAATTGGAACGATACAGAGTAGATTGGTTTTCTGCTAAAATTGGAACTAAACAGTAATTTGTTTTTTTCTAAAATTGGAACGATACAGAGTAGATTGGTTTTCTGCTAAAATTGGAACGAAACAGTAATTCGGTTTTTCTAAAATTGGAACGATACAGAGTAGATTGGTTTTCTGCTAAAATTGGAACGATACAGTAGATTAGTTTTTTCTAAAATTGGAACGAAACAGTAGATACATTTTTTTCTAAAATTGGAACGATACAGAGTAGATTGGTTTTCTGCTAAAATTGGAACGAAACAGTAATTCGGTTTTTCTAAAATTGGAACGATACAGAGTAGATTGGTTTTCTGCTAAAATTGGAACGATACAGTAGATTAGTTTTTTCTAAAATTGGAACGAAACAGTAGATACATTTTTTTCTAAAATTGGAACGATACAGAGTAGATTGGTTTTCTGCTAAAATTGGAACGAAACAGTAATTCGGTTTTTCTAAAATTGGAACGATACAGAGTAGATTGGTTTTCTGCTAAAATTGGAACGATACAGTAGATTAGTTTTTTCTAAAATTGGAACGAAACAGTAGATACATTTTTTTCTAAAATTGGAACGATACAGAGTAGATTAGTTTTCTGCTAACATTGGAACAAAACAGTAGATTTGTTGTTTTCTAAAATTGGAACAATACAGAGTAGATTAGTTTTCTGCTAAAATTGGAACGAAACAGTAGGTTAATTTTTTTCTAAAATTGGAACGATAGAGTAGATTAGTTTTCTGCTAAAATTGGAACAAAATTATTTTCTAAAATTGGAACGATACAGAGTAGATTGGTTTTCTGCTAAAATTGGAACTAAACAGTAATTTGTTTTTTTCTAAAATTGGAACGATACAGAGTAGATTGGTTTTCTGCTAAAATTGGAACGAAACAGTAATTAGTTTTTTTCTAAAATTGGAACGATACAGAGTAGATTGGTTTTCTGCTAAAATTGGAACGAAACAGTAATTCGGTTTTTCTAAAATTGGAACGATACAGAGTAGATTGGTTTTCTGCTAAAATTGGAACGATACAGTAGATTAGTTTTTTCTAAAATTGGAACGAAACAGTAGATACATTTTTTTCTAAAATTGGAACGATACAGAGTAGATTGGTTTTCTGCTAAAATTGGAACGAAACAGTAATTAGTTTTTTCTAAAATTGGAACGATACAGAGTAGATTAGTTTGTTTCCTAAAATTGGAACAATACAGTAATTTGTTTTTTTCCTAAAATTGGAACGATACAGAGTAGATTGGTTTTCTGCTAAAATTGGAACGAAACAGTAATTCGTTTTTTCTAAAATTTGAACGATACAGAGTAGATTAGTTTGTTTCCTAAAATTGGAACAAAACAGTAATTTGTTTTTTTCTAAAATTGGAACGATACAGAGTAGATTGGTTTTCTGCTAAAATTGGAACGAAACAGTAATTCGGTTTTTCTAAAATTGGAACGATACAGAGTAGATTGGTTTTCTGCTAAAATTGGAACGAAACAGTAATTTGTTTTTTTCTAAAATTGGAACGATACAGAGTAGATTCGTTTTCTGCTAAAATTGGAACGAAACAGTAGGTTCATTTTTTTCTAAAATTGGAACGATAGAGTAGATTAGTTTTCTGCTAAAATTGGAACAAAATTATTTTCTATAATTGGAACGATACAGAGTAGATTGGTGTTCTGCTAAAATTGGAACAAAATTATTTTTTTTCTAAAATTGGAACGATACAGAGTAGATTGGTTTTCAGCTAAAATTGGAACGAAACAGTAATTTGTTTTTTTCTAAAATTGGAACGATACAGAGTAGATTGGTTTTCTGCTAAAATTGGAACGAAACAGTAATTAGTTTTTTCTAAAATTGGAACGATACAGAGTAGATTAGTTTGTTTCCTAAAATTGGAACAATACAGTAATTTGTTTTTTTCCTAAAATTGGAACGATACAGAGTAGATTGGTTTTCTGCTAAAATTGGAACGAAACAGTAATTCGTTTTTTCTAAAATTTGAACGATACAGAGTAGATTAGTTTGTTTCCTAAAATTGGAACAATACAGTAATTTGTTTTTTTCAAAAATTGGAACGATACAGAGTAGATTGGTTTTCTGCTAAAATTGGAACAATACAGTAATTTGTTTTTTTCTAAAATTGGAACGATACAGGGTAGATTGGTTTTCTGCTAAAATTGGAACAAAACAGTAATTTGTTTTTTTCTAAAATTGGAACGATACAGAGTAGATTGGTTTTCTGCTAAAATTGGAACTAAACAGTAATTTGTTTTTTTCTAAAATTGGAACGATACAGAGTAGATTGGTTTTCTGCTAAAATTGGAACGAAACAGTAATTCGGTTTTTCTAAAATTGGAACGATACAGAGTAGATTGGTTTTCTGCTAAAATTGGAACGATACAGTAGATTAGTTTTTTCTAAAATTGGAACGAAACAGTAGATACATTTTTTTCTAAAATTGGAACGATACAGAGTAGATTGGTTTTCTGCTAAAATTGGAACGAAACAGTAATTCGGTTTTTCTAAAATTGGAACGATACAGAGTAGATTGGTTTTCTGCTAAAATTGGAACGATACAGTAGATTAGTTTTTTCTAAAATTGGAACGAAACAGTAGATACATTTTTTTCTAAAATTGGAACGATACAGAGTAGATTGGTTTTCTGCTAAAATTGGAACGAAACAGTAATTCGGTTTTTCTAAAATTGGAACGATACAGAGTAGATTGGTTTTCTGCTAAAATTGGAACGATACAGTAGATTAGTTTTTTCTAAAATTGGAACGAAACAGTAGATACATTTTTTTCTAAAATTGGAACGATACAGAGTAGATTAGTTTTCTGCTAACATTGGAACAAAACAGTAGATTTGTTGTTTTCTAAAATTGGAACAATACAGAGTAGATTAGTTTTCTGCTAAAATTGGAACGAAACAGTAGGTTAATTTTTTTCTAAAATTGGAACGATAGAGTAGATTAGTTTTCTGCTAAAATTGGAACAAAATTATTTTCTAAAATTGGAACGATACAGAGTAGATTGGTTTTCTGCTAAAATTGGAACTAAACAGTAATTTGTTTTTTTCTAAAATTGGAACGATACAGAGTAGATTGGTTTTCTGCTAAAATTGGAACGAAACAGTAATTAGTTTTTTTCTAAAATTGGAACGATACAGAGTAGATTGGTTTTCTGCTAAAATTGGAACGAAACAGTAATTCGGTTTTTCTAAAATTGGAACGATACAGAGTAGATTGGTTTTCTGCTAAAATTGGAACGATACAGTAGATTAGTTTTTTCTAAAATTGGAACGAAACAGTAGATACATTTTTTTCTAAAATTGGAACGATACAGAGTAGATTGGTTTTCTGCTAAAATTGGAACGAAACAGTAATTAGTTTTTTCTAAAATTGGAACGATACAGAGTAGATTAGTTTGTTTCCTAAAATTGGAACAATACAGTAATTTGTTTTTTTCCTAAAATTGGAACGATACAGAGTAGATTGGTTTTCTGCTAAAATTGGAACGAAACAGTAATTCGTTTTTTCTAAAATTTGAACGATACAGAGTAGATTAGTTTGTTTCCTAAAATTGGAACAAAACAGTAATTTGTTTTTTTCTAAAATTGGAACGATACAGAGTAGATTGGTTTTCTGCTAAAATTGGAACGAAACAGTAATTTGTTTTTTTCTAAAATTGGAACGATACAGAGTAGATTGGTTTTCGGCTAAATTTGGAACGAAACAGTCATTTGTTTTTTTCTAAAATTGGAACGATACAGAGTAGATTGGTTTTCTGCTAAAATTGGAACAATACAGTAATTTGTTTTTTTCTAAAATTGGAACGATACAGGGTAGATTGGTTTTCTGCTAAAATTGGAACGAAACAGTAATTTCTAAAATTGGAACGATACAGAGTAGATTGGTTTTCTGCTAAAATTGGAACGAAACAGTAATTTGTTTTTTTCTAAATATGGAACGATACAGAGTAGATTGGTTTTCTGCTAAAATTGGAACGAAACAGTAATTTGTTTTTTTCTAAAATTGGAACGATACAGAGTAGATTCGTTTTCTGCTAAAATTGGAACGAAACAGTAGGTTAATTTTTTTCTAAAATTGGAACGATAGAGTAGATTAGTTTTCTGCTAAAATTGGAACAAAATTATTTTTTTTCTAAAATTGGAACGATACAGAGTAGATTGGTTTTCAGCTAAAATTGGAACGAAACAGTAATTTGTTTTTTTCTAAAATTGGAACGATACAGAGTAGATTGGTTTTCTGCTAAAATTGGAACGAAACAGTAATTAGTTTTTTCTAAAATTGGAACGATACAGAGTAGATTAGTTTGTTTCCTAAAATTGGAACAATACAGTAATTTGTTTTTTTCCTAAAATTGGAACGATACAGAGTAGATTGTTTTTCTGCTAAAATTGGAACGAAACAGTAATTTTTTTTTTTCTAAAATTGGAACGATACAGAGTAGATTGGTTTTCTGCTAAAATTGGAACAATACAGTAATTTGTTTTTTTCTAAAATTGGAACGATACAGGGTAGATTGGTTTTCTGCTAAAATTGGAACAAAACAGTAATTTGTTTTTTTCTAAAATTGGAACGATACAGAGTAGATTGGTTTTCTGCTAAAATTGGAACGAAACAGTAATTAGTTTTTTTCTAAAATTGGAACGATACAGAGTAGATTGGTTTTCTGCTAAAATTGGAACGAAACAGTAATTCGGTTTTTCTAAAATTGGAACGATACAGAGTAGATTGGTTTTCTGCTAAAATTGGAACGATACAGTAGATTAGTTTTTTCTAAAATTGGAACGAAACAGTAGATACATTTTTTTCTAAAATTGGAACGATACAGAGTAGATTAGTTTTCTGCTAACATTGGAACAAAACAGTAGATTTGTTGTTTTCTAAAATTGGAACAATACAGAGTAGATTAGTTTTCTGCTAAAATTGGAACGAAACAGTAGGTTAATTTTTTTCTAAAATTGGAACGATAGAGTAGATTAGTTTTCTGCTAAAATTGGAACAAAATTATTTTCTAAAATTGGAACGATACAGAGTAGATTGGTTTTCTGCTAAAATTGGAACTAAACAGTAATTTGTTTTTTTCTAAAATTGGAACGATACAGAGTAGATTGGTTTTCTGCTAAAATTGGAACGAAACAGTAATTAGTTTTTTTCTAAAATTGG
Organism: Protomyctophum bolini; assembly: GCF_963924005.1. NCBI lineage: Eukaryota > Metazoa > Chordata > Actinopteri > Myctophiformes > Myctophidae > Protomyctophum > Protomyctophum bolini. The sequence goes on along the minus strand of NC_137879.1, from coordinate 42,398,848 downwards.
AACGATACAGAGTAGATTGGTTTTCTGCTAAAATTGGAACGATACAGTAGATTAGTTTTTTCTAAAATTGGAACGAAACAGTAGATACATTTTTTTCTAAAATTGGAACGATACAGAGTAGATTAGTTTTCTGCTAACATTGGAACAAAACAGTAGATTTGTTGTTTTCTAAAATTGGAACAATACAGAGTAGATTAGTTTTCTGCTAAAATTGGAACGAAACAGTAGGTTAATTTTTTTCTAAAATTGGAACGATAGAGTAGATTAGTTTTCTGCTAAAATTGGAACAAAATTATTTTCTAAAATTGGAACGATACAGAGTAGATTGGTTTTCTGCTAAAATTGGAACTAAACAGTAATTTGTTTTTTTCTAAAATTGGAACGATACAGAGTAGATTGGTTTTCTGCTAAAATTGGAACGAAACAGTAATTAGTTTTTTTCTAAAATTGGAACGATACAGAGTAGATTGGTTTTCTGCTAAAATTGGAACGAAACAGTAATTCGGTTTTTCTAAAATTGGAACGATACAGAGTAGATTGGTTTTCTGCTAAAATTGGAACGATACAGTAGATTAGTTTTTTCTAAAATTGGAACGAAACAGTAGATACATTTTTTTCTAAAATTGGAACGATACAGAGTAGATTAGTTTTCTGCTAAAATTGGAACAATACAGTAATTTGTTTTTTTCTAAAATTGGAACGATACAGGGTAGATTGGTTTTCTGCTAAAATTGGAACAAAACAGTAATTTGGTTTTTTCTAAAATTGGAACGATACAGAGTAGATTGGTTTTCTGCTAAAATTGGAACGAAACAGTAATTTGTTTTTTTCTAAAATTGGAACGATACAGAGTAGATTGGTTTTCTGCTAAAATTGGAACAAAACAGTAATTTGTTTTTTTCTAAAATTGGAACGATACAGAGTAGATTGGTTTTCTGCTAAAATTGGAACGAAACAGTAATTTGTTTTTTTCTAAAATTGGAACGATACAGAGTAGATTGGTTTTCTGCTAAAATTGGAACGAAACAGTAATTAGTTTTTTCTAAAATTGGAACGATACAGAGTAGATTAGTTTGTTTCCTAAAATTGGAACAAAATTATTTTTTTTCTAAAATTGGAACGATACAGAGTAGATTGGTTTTCAGCTAAAATTGGAACAATACAGTAATTTGTTTTTTTCTAAAATTGGAACGATACAGGGTAGATTGGTTTTCTGCTAAATTTGGAACGAAACAGTCATTTGTTTTTTTCTAAAATTGGAACGATACAGAGTAGATTGGTTTTCTGCTAAAATTGGAACTAAACAGTAATTTGTTTTTTTCTAAAATTGGAACGATACAGAGTAGATTGGTTTTCTGCTAAAATTGGAACGAAACAGTAATTAGTTTTTTTCTAAAATTGGAACGATACAGAGTAGATTGGTTTTCTGCTAAAATTGGAACGAAACAGTAATTCGGTTTTTCTAAAATTGGAACGATACAGAGTAGATTGGTTTTCTGCTAAAATTGGAACGATACAGTAGATTAGTTTTTTCTAAAATTGGAACGAAACAGTAGATACATTTTTTTCTAAAATTGGAACGATACAGAGTAGATTAGTTTTCTGCTAACATTGGAACAAAACAGTAGATTTGTTGTTTTCTAAAATTGGAACAATACAGAGTAGATTAGTTTTCTGCTAAAATTGGAACGAAACAGTAGGTTAATTTTTTTCTAAAATTGGAACGATAGAGTAGATTAGTTTTCTGCTAAAATTGGAACAAAATTATTTTCTAAAATTGGAACGATACAGAGTAGATTGGTTTTCTGCTAAAATTGGAACTAAACAGTAATTTGTTTTTTTCTAAAATTGGAACGATACAGAGTAGATTGGTTTTCTGCTAAAATTGGAACGAAACAGTAATTAGTTTTTTTCTAAAATTGGAACGATACAGAGTAGATTGGTTTTCTGCTAAAATTGGAACGAAACAGTAATTCGGTTTTTCTAAAATTGGAACGATACAGAGTAGATTGGTTTTCTGCTAAAATTGGAACGATACAGTAGATTAGTTTTTTCTAAAATTGGAACGAAACAGTAGATACATTTTTTTCTAAAATTGGAACGATACAGAGTAGATTAGTTTTCTGCTAAAATTGGAACAATACAGTAATTTGTTTTTTTCTAAAATTGGAACGATACAGGGTAGATTGGTTTTCTGCTAAAATTGGAACAAAACAGTAATTTGGTTTTTTCTAAAATTGGAACGATACAGAGTAGATTGGTTTTCTGCTAAAATTGGAACGAAACAGTAATTTGTTTTTTTCTAAAATTGGAACGATACAGAGTAGATTGGTTTTCTGCTAAAATTGGAACAAAACAGTAATTTGTTTTTTTCTAAAATTGGAACGATACAGAGTAGATTGGTTTTCTGCTAAAATTGGAACGAAACAGTAATTTGTTTTTTTCTAAAATTGGAACGATACAGAGTAGATTGGTTTTCTGCTAAAATTGGAACGAAACAGTAATTAGTTTTTTCTAAAATTGGAACGATACAGAGTAGATTAGTTTGTTTCCTAAAATTGGAACAAAATTATTTTTTTTCTAAAATTGGAACGATACAGAGTAGATTGGTTTTCAGCTAAAATTGGAACAATACAGTAATTTGTTTTTTTCTAAAATTGGAACGATACAGGGTAGATTGGTTTTCTGCTAAATTTGGAACGAAACAGTCATTTGTTTTTTTCTAAAATTGGAACGATACAGAGTAGATTGGTTTTCTGCTAAAATTGGAACGAAACAGTAATTTGTTTTTTTCTAAAATTGGAACGATACAGAGTAGATTGGTTTTCGGCTAAATTTGGAACGAAACAGTCATTTGTTTTTTTCTAAAATTGGAACGATACAGAGTAGATTGGTTTTCTGCTAAAATTGGAACAATACAGTAATTTGTTTTTTTCTAAAATTGGAACGATACAGGGTAGATTGGTTTTCTGCTAAAATTGGAACGAAACAGTAATTTCTAAAATTGGAACGATACAGAGTAGATTGGTTTTCTGCTAAAATTGGAACGAAACAGTAATTTGTTTTTTTCTAAATATGGAACGATACAGAGTAGATTGGTTTTCTGCTAAAATTGGAACGAAACAGTAATTTGTTTTTTTCTAAAATTGGAACGATACAGAGTAGATTCGTTTTCTGCTAAAATTGGAACGAAACAGTAGGTTAATTTTTTTCTAAAATTGGAACGATAGAGTAGATTAGTTTTCTGCTAAAATTGGAACAAAATTATTTTCTATAATTGGAACGATACAGAGTAGATTGGTGTTCTGCTAAAATTGGAACGAAACAGTATTTTTTTTTTTTCTAAAATTGGAACGATACAGAGTAGATTGGTTTTCTGCTAAAATTGGAACAATACAGTAATTTGTTTTTTTCTAAAATTGGAACGATACAGGGTAGATTGGTTTTCTGCTAAAATTGGAACAAAACAGTAATTAGTTTTTTTCTAAAATTGGAACGATACAGAGTAGATTGGTTTTCTGCTAAAATTGGAACTAAACAGTAATTTGTTTTTTTCTAAAATTGGAACGATACAGAGTAGATTGGTTTTCTGCTAAAATTGGAACTAAACAGTAATTTGTTTTTTTCTAAAATTGGAACGATACAGAGTAGATTGGTTTTCTGCTAAAATTGGAACGAAACAGTAATTAGTTTTTTTCTAAAATTGGAACGATACAGAGTAGATTGGTTTTCTGCTAAAATTGGAACGAAACAGTAATTCGGTTTTTCTAAAATTGGAACGATACAGAGTAGATTGGTTTTCTGCTAAAATTGGAACGAAACAGTAATTTGTTTTTTTCTAAAATTGGAACGATACAGAGTAGATTCGTTTTCTGCTAAAATTGGAACGAAACAGTAGGTTAATTTTTTTCTAAAATTGGAACGATAGAGTAGATTAGTTTTCTGCTAAAATTGGAACAAAATTATTTTCTATAATTGGAACGATACAGAGTAGATTGGTGTTCTGCTAAAATTGGAACAAAATTATTTTTTTTCTAAAATTGGAACGATACAGAGTAGATTGGTTTTCAGCTAAAATTGGAACGAAACAGTAATTTGTTTTTTTCTAAAATTGGAACGATACAGAGTAGATTGGTTTTCTGCTAAAATTGGAACGAAACAGTAATTAGTTTTTTCTAAAATTGGAACGATACAGAGTAGATTAGTTTGTTTCCTAAAATTGGAACAATACAGTAATTTGTTTTTTTCCTAAAATTGGAACGATACAGAGTAGATTGGTTTTCTGCTAAAATTGGAACGAAACAGTAATTCGTTTTTTCTAAAATTTGAACGATACAGAGTAGATTAGTTTGTTTCCTAAAATTGGAACAATACAGTAATTTGTTTTTTTCAAAAATTGGAACGATACAGAGTAGATTGGTTTTCTGCTAAAATTGGAACAATACAGTAATTTGTTTTTTTCTAAAATTGGAACGATACAGGGTAGATTGGTTTTCTGCTAAAATTGGAACAAAACAGTAATTTGTTTTTTTTCTAAAATTGGAACGATACAGAGTAGATTGGTTTTCTGCTAAAATTGGAACTAAACAGTAATTTGTTTTTTTCTAAAATTGGAACGATACAGAGTAGATTGGTTTTCTGCTAAAATTGGAACGAAACAGTAATTCGGTTTTTCTAAAATTGGAACGATACAGAGTAGATTGGTTTTCTGCTAAAATTGGAACGATACAGTAGATTAGTTTTTTCTAAAATTGGAACGAAACAGTAGATACATTTTTTTCTAAAATTGGAACGATACAGAGTAGATTGGTTTTCTGCTAAAATTGGAACGAAACAGTAATTCGGTTTTTCTAAAATTGGAACGATACAGAGTAGATTGGTTTTCTGCTAAAATTGGAACGATACAGTAGATTAGTTTTTTCTAAAATTGGAACGAAACAGTAGATACATTTTTTTCTAAAATTGGAACGATACAGAGTAGATTGGTTTTCTGCTAAAATTGGAACGAAACAGTAATTCGGTTTTTCTAAAATTGGAACGATACAGAGTAGATTGGTTTTCTGCTAAAATTGGAACGATACAGTAGATTAGTTTTTTCTAAAATTGGAACGAAACAGTAGATACATTTTTTTCTAAAATTGGAACGATACAGAGTAGATTAGTTTTCTGCTAACATTGGAACAAAACAGTAGATTTGTTGTTTTCTAAAATTGGAACAATACAGAGTAGATTAGTTTTCTGCTAAAATTGGAACGAAACTGTAGGTTAATTTTTTTCTAAAATTGGAACGATAGAGTAGATTAGTTTTCTGCTAAAATTGGAACAAAATTATTTTCTAAAATTGGAACGATACAGAGTAGATTGGTTTTCTGCTAAAATTGGAACTAAACAGTAATTTGTTTTTTTCTAAAATTGGAACGATACAGAGTAGATTGGTTTTCTGCTAAAATTGGAACGAAACAGTAATTAGTTTTTTTCTAAAATTGGAACGATACAGAGTAGATTGGTTTTCTGCTAAAATTGGAACGAAACAGTAATTCGGTTTTTCTAAAATTGGAACGATACAGAGTAGATTGGTTTTCTGCTAAAATTGGAACGATACAGTAGATTAGTTTTTTCTAAAATTGGAACGAAACAGTAGATACATTTTTTTCTAAAATTGGAACGATACAGAGTAGATTGGTTTTCTGCTAAAATTGGAACGAAACAGTAATTAGTTTTTTCTAAAATTGGAACGATACAGAGTAGATTAGTTTGTTTCCTAAAATTGGAACAATACAGTAATTTGTTTTTTTCCTAAAATTGGAACGATACAGAGTAGATTGGTTTTCTGCTAAAATTGGAACGAAACAGTAATTCGTTTTTTCTAAAATTTGAACGATACAGAGTAGATTAGTTTGTTTCCTAAAATTGGAACAAAACAGTAATTTGTTTTTTTCTAAAATTGGAACGATACAGAGTAGATTGGTTTTCTGCTAAAATTGGAACGAAACAGTAATTTGTTTTTTTCTAAAATTGGAACGATACAGAGTAGATTGGTTTTCGGCTAAATTTGGAACGAAACAGTCATTTGTTTTTTTCTAAAATTGGAACGATACAGAGTAGATTGGTTTTCTGCTAAAATTGGAACAATACAGTAATTTGTTTTTTTCTAAAATTGGAACGATACAGGGTAGATTGGTTTTCTGCTAAAATTGGAACGAAACAGTAATTTCTAAAATTGGAACGATACAGAGTAGATTGGTTTTCTGCTAAAATTGGAACGAAACAGTAATTTGTTTTTTTCTAAATATGGAACGATACAGAGTAGATTGGTTTTCTGCTAAAATTGGAACGAAACAGTAATTTGTTTTTTTCTAAAATTGGAACGATACAGAGTAGATTCGTTTTCTGCTAAAATTGGAACGAAACAGTAGGTTAATTTTTTTCTAAAATTGGAACGATAGAGTAGATTAGTTTTCTGCTAAAATTGGAACAAAATTATTTTTTTTCTAAAATTGGAACGATACAGAGTAGATTGGTTTTCAGCTAAAATTGGAACGAAACAGTAATTTGTTTTTTTCTAAAATTGGAACGATACAGAGTAGATTGGTTTTCTGCTAAAATTGGAACGAAACAGTAATTCGTTTTTTCTAAAATTGGAACGATACAGAGTAGATTAGTTTGTTTCCTAAAATTGGAACAATACAGTAATTTGTTTTTTTCCTAAAATTGGAACGATACAGAGTAGATTGTTTTTCTGCTAAAATTGGAACGAAACAGTAATTTTTTTTTTTCTAAAATTGGAACGATACAGAGTAGATTGGTTTTCTGCTAAAATTGGAACAATACAGTAATTTGTTTTTTTCTAAAATTGGAACGATACAGGGTAGATTGGTTTTCTGCTAAAATTGGAACAAAACAGTAATTTGTTTTTTTCTAAAATTGGAACGATACAGAGTAGATTGGTTTTCTGCTAAAATTGGAACGAAACAGTAATTAGTTTTTTTCTAAAATTGGAACGATACAGAGTAGATTGGTTTTCTGCTAAAATTGGAACGAAACAGTAATTCGGTTTTTCTAAAATTGGAACGATACAGAGTAGATTGGTTTTCTGCTAAAATTGGAACGATACAGTAGATTAGTTTTTTCTAAAATTGGAACGAAACAGTAGATACATTTTTTTCTAAAATTGGAACGATACAGAGTAGATTAGTTTTCTGCTAACATTGGAACAAAACAGTAGATTTGTTGTTTTCTAAAATTGGAACAATACAGAGTAGATTAGTTTTCTGCTAAAATTGGAACGAAACAGTAGGTTAATTTTTTTCTAAAATTGGAACGATAGAGTAGATTAGTTTTCTGCTAAAATTGGAACAAAATTATTTTCTAAAATTGGAACGATACAGAGTAGATTGGTTTTCTGCTAAAATTGGAACTAAACAGTAATTTGTTTTTTTCTAAAATTGGAACGATACAGAGTAGATTGGTTTTCTGCTAAAATTGGAACGAAACAGTAATTAGTTTTTTTCTAAAATTGGAACGATACAGAGTAGATTGGTTTTCTGCTAAAATTGGAACGAAACAGTAATTCGGTTTTTCTAAAATTGGAACGATACAGAGTAGATTGGTTTTCTGCTAAAATTGGAACGATACAGTAGATTAGTTTTTTCTAAAATTGGAACGAAACAGTAGATACATTTTTTTCTAAAATTGGAACGATACAGAGTAGATTGGTTTTCTGCTAAAATTGGAACGAAACAGTAATTAGTTTTTTCTAAAATTGGAACGATACAGAGTAGATTAGTTTGTTTCCTAAAATTGGAACAATACAGTAATTTGTTTTTTTCCTAAAATTGGAACGATACAGAGTAGATTGGTTTTCTGCTAAAATTGGAACGAAACAGTAATTCGTTTTTTCTAAAATTTGAACGATACAGAGTAGATTAGTTTGTTTCCTAAAATTGGAACAAAACAGTAATTTGTTTTTTTCTAAAATTGGAACGATACAGAGTAGATTGGTTTTCTGCTAAAATTGGAACGAAACAGTAATTTGTTTTTTTCTAAAATTGGAACGATACAGAGTAGATTGGTTTTCGGCTAAATTTGGAACGAAACAGTCATTTGTTTTTTTCTAAAATTGGAACAATACAGTAATTTGTTTTTTTCTAAAATTGGAACGATACAGGGTAGATTGGTTTTCTGCTAAAATTGGAACGAAACAGTAATTTCTAAAATTGGAACGATACAGAGTAGATTGGTTTTCTGCTAAAATTGGAACGAAACAGTAATTTGTTTTTTTCTAAAATTGGAACGATACAGAGTAGATTCGTTTTCTGCTAAAATTGGAACGAAACAGTAGGTTAATTTTTTTCTAAAATTGGAACGATAGAGTAGATTAGTTTTCTGCTAAAATTGGAACAAAATTATTTTCTAAAATTGGAACGATACAGAGTAGATTGGTGTTCTGCTAAAATTGGAACAAAATTATTTTTTTTCTAAAATTGGAACGATACAGAGTAGATTGGTTTTCAGCTAAAATTGGAACGAAACAGTAATTTGTTTTTTTCTAAAATTGGAACGATACAGAGTAGATTGGTTTTCTGCTAAAATTGGAACGAAACAGTAATTAGTTTTTTCTAAAATTGGAACGATACAGAGTAGATTAGTTTGTTTCCTAAAATTGGAACAATACAGTAATTTGTTTTTTTCCTAAAATTGGAACGATACAGAGTAGATTGTTTTTCTGCTAAAATTGGAACGAAACAGTATTTTTTTTTTTTCTAAAATTGGAACGATACAGAGTAGATTGGTTTTCTGCTAAAATTGGAACAATACAGTAATTTGTTTTTTTCTAAAATTGGAACGATACAGGGTAGATTGGTTTTCTGCTAAAATTGGAACAAAACAGTAATTTGTTTTTTTCTAAAATTGGAACGATACAGAGTAGATTGGTTTTCTGCTAAAATTGGAACTAAACAGTAATTTGTTTTTTTCTAAAATTGGAACGATACAGAGTAGATTGGTTTTCTGCTAAAATTGGAACTAAACAGTAATTTGTTTTTTTCTAAAATTGGAACGATACAGAGTAGATTGGTTTTCTGCTAAAATTGGAACGAAACAGTAATTAGTTTTTTTCTAAAATTGGAACGATACAGAGTAGATTGGTTTTCTGCTAAAATTGGAACGAAACAGTAATTCGGTTTTTCTAAAATTGGAACGATACAGAGTAGATTGGTTTTCTGCTAAAATTGGAACGAAACAGTAATTTGTTTTTTTCTAAAATTGGAACGATACAGAGTAGATTCGTTTTCTGCTAAAATTGAAACGAAACAGTAGGTTAATTTTTTTCTAAAATTGGAACGATAGAGTAGATTAGTTTTCTGCTAAAATTGGAACAAAATTATTTTCTATAATTGGAACGATACAGAGTAGATTGGTGTTCTGCTAAAATTGGAACAAAATTATTTTTTTTCTAAAATTGGAACGATACAGAGTAGATTGGTTTTCAGCTAAAATTGGAACGAAACAGTAATTTGTTTTTTTCTAAAATTGGAACGATACAGAGTAGATTGGTTTTCTGCTAAAATTGGAACGAAACAGTAATTAGTTTTTTCTAAAATTGGAACGATACAGAGTAGATTAGTTTGTTTCCTAAAATTGGAACAATACAGTAATTTGTTTTTTTCCTAAAATTGGAACGATACAGAGTAGATTGGTTTTCTGCTAAAATTGGAACGAAACAGTAATTCGTTTTTTCTAAAATTTGAACGATACAGAGTAGATTAGTTTGTTTCCTAAAATTGGAACAATACAGTAATTTGTTTTTTTCAAAAATTGGAACGATACAGAGTAGATTGGTTTTCTGCTAAAATTGGAACAATACAGTAATTTGTTTTTTTCTAAAATTGGAACGATACAGGGTAGATTGGTTTTCTGCTAAAATTGGAACAAAACAGTAATTAGTTTTTTTCTAAAATTGGAACGATACAGAGTAGATTGGTTTTCTGCTAAAATTGGAACGAAACAGTAATTCGGTTTTTCTAAAATTGGAACGATACAGAGTAGATTGGTTTTCTGCTAAAATTGGAACGATACAGTAGATTAGTTTTTTCTAAAATTGGAACGAAACAGTAGATACATTTTTTTCTAAAATTGGAACGATACAGAGTAGATTAGTTTTCTGCTAACATTGGAACAAAACAGTAGATTTGTTGTTTTCTAAAATTGGAACAATACAGAGTAGATTAGTTTTCTGCTAAAATTGGAACGAAACAGTAATTCGGTTTTTCTAAAATTGGAACGATACAGAGTAGATTGGTTTTCTGCTAAAATTGGAACGAAACAGTAATTAGTTTTTTCTAAAATTGGAACGATACAGAGTAGATTAGTTTGTTTCCTAAAATTGGAACAATACAGTAATTTGTTTTTTTCCTAAAATTGGAACGATACAGAGTAGATTGGTTTTCTGCTAAAATTGGAACGAAACAGTAATTCGTTTTTTCTAAAATTTGAACGATACAGAGTAGATTAGTTTGTTTCCTAAAATTGGAACAATACAGTAATTTGTTTTTTTCAAAAATTGGAACGATACAGAGTAGATTGGTTTTCTGCTAAAATTGGAACAATACAGTAATTTGTTTTTTTCTAAAATTGGAACGATACAGGGTAGATTGGTTTTCTGCTAAAATTGGAACAAAACAGTAATTTGTTTTTTTCTAAAATTGGAACGATACAGAGTAGATTGGTTTTCTGCTAAAATTGGAACTAAACAGTAATTTGTTTTTTTCTAAAATTGGAACGATACAGAGTAGATTGGTTTTCTGCTAAAATTGGAACGAAACAGTAATTAGTTTTTTTCTAAAATTGGAACGATACAGAGTAGATTGGTTTTCTGCTAAAATTGGAACGAAACAGTAATTCGGTTTTTCTAAAATTGGAACGATACAGAGTAGATTGGTTTTCTGCTAAAATTGGAACGATACAGTAGATTAGTTTTTTCTAAAATTGGAACGAAACAGTAGATACATTTTTTTCTAAAATTGGAACGATACAGAGTAGATTGGTTTTCTGCTAAAATTGGAACGAAACAGTAATTAGTTTTTTCTAAAATTGGAACGATACAGAGTAGATTAGTTTGTTTCCTAAAATTGGAACAATACAGTAATTTGTTTTTTTCCTAAAATTGGAACGATACAGAGTAGATTGGTTTTCTGCTAAAATTGGAACGAAACAGTAATTCGTTTTTTCTAAAATTTGAACGATACAGAGTAGATTAGTTTGTTTCCTAAAATTGGAACAAAACAGTAATTTGTTTTTTTCTAAAATTGGAACGATACAGAGTAGATTGGTTTTCTGCTAAAATTGGAACGAAACAGTAATTTGTTTTTTTCTAAAATTGGAACGATACAGAGTAGATTGGTTTTCGGCTAAATTTGGAACGAAACAGTCATTTGTTTTTTTCTAAAATTGGAACGATACAGAGTAGATTGGTTTTCTGCTAAAATTGGAACAATACAGTAATTTGTTTTTTTCTAAAATTGGAACGATACAGGGTAGATTGGTTTTCTGCTAAAATTGGAACGAAACAGTAATTTCTAAAATTGGAACGATACAGAGTAGATTGGTTTTCTGCTAAAATTGGAACGAAACAGTAATTTGTTTTTTTCTAAATATGGAACGATACAGAGTAGATTGGTTTTCTGCTAAAATTGGAACGAAACAGTAATTTGTTTTTTTCTAAAATTGGAACGATACAGAGTAGATTCGTTTTCTGCTAAAATTGGAACGAAACAGTAGGTTAATTTTTTTCTAAAATTGGAACGATAGAGTAGATTAGTTTTCTGCTAAAATTGGAACAAAATTATTTTTTTTCTAAAATTGGAACGATACAGAGTAGATTGGTTTTCAGCTAAAATTGGAACGAAACAGTAATTTGTTTTTTTCTAAAATTGGAACGATACAGAGTAGATTGGTTTTCTGCTAAAATTGGAACGAAACAGTAATTAGTTTTTTCTAAAATTGGAACGATACAGAGTAGATTAGTTTGTTTCCTAAAATTGGAACAATACAGTAATTTGTTTTTTTCCTAAAATTGGAACGATACAGAGTAGATTGTTTTTCTGCTAAAATTGGAACGAAACAGTAATTTTTTTTTTTCTAAAATTGGAACGATACAGAGTAGATTGGTTTTCTGCTAAAATTGGAACAATACAGTAATTTGTTTTTTTCTAAAATTGGAACGATACAGGGTAGATTGGTTTTCTGCTAAAATTGGAACAAAACAGTAATTTGTTTTTTTCTAAAATTGGAACGATACAGAGTAGATTGGTTTTCTGCTAAAATTGGAACGAAACAGTAATTAGTTTTTTTCTAAAATTGGAACGATACAGAGTAGATTGGTTTTCTGCTAAAATTGGAACGAAACAGTAATTCGGTTTTTCTAAAATTGGAACGATACAGAGTAGATTGGTTTTCTGCTAAAATTGGAACGATACAGTAGATTAGTTTTTTCTAAAATTGGAACGAAACAGTAGATACATTTTTTTCTAAAATTGGAACGATACAGAGTAGATTAGTTTTCTGCTAACATTGGAACAAAACAGTAGATTTGTTGTTTTCTAAAATTGGAACAATACAGAGTAGATTAGTTTTCTGCTAAAATTGGAACGAAACAGTAGGTTAATTTTTTTCTAAAATTGGAACGATAGAGTAGATTAGTTTTCTGCTAAAATTGGAACAAAATTATTTTCTAAAATTGGAACGATACAGAGTAGATTGGTTTTCTGCTAAAATTGGAACTAAACAGTAATTTGTTTTTTTCTAAAATTGGAACGATACAGAGTAGATTGGTTTTCTGCTAAAATTGGAACGAAACAGTAATTAGTTTTTTTCTAAAATTGGAACGATACAGAGTAGATTGGTTTTCTGCTAAAATTGGAACGATACAGTAGATTAGTTTTTTCTAAAATTGGAACGAAACAGTAGATACATTTTTTTCTAAAATTGGAACGATACAGAGTAGATTAGTTTTCTGCTAACATTGGAACAAAACAGTAGATTTGTTGTTTTCTAAAATTGGAACAATACAGAGTAGATTAGTTTTCTGCTAAAATTGGAACGAAACAGTAGGTTAATTTTTTTCTAAAATTGGAACGATAGAGTAGATTAGTTTTCTGCTAAAATTGGAACAAAATTATTTTCTAAAATTGGAACGATACAGAGTAGATTGGTTTTCTGCTAAAATTGGAACTAAACAGTAATTTGTTTTTTTCTAAAATTGGAACGATACAGAGTAGATTGGTTTTCTGCTAAAATTGGAACGAAACAGTAATTAGTTTTTTTCTAAAATTGGAACGATACAGAGTAGATTGGTTTTCTGCTAAAATTGGAACGAAACAGTAATTCGGTTTTTCTAAAATTGGAACGATACAGAGTAGATTGGTTTTCTGCTAAAATTGGAACGATACAGTAGATTAGTTTTTTCTAAAATTGGAACGAAACAGTAGATACATTTTTTTCTAAAATTGGAACGATACAGAGTAGATTAGTTTTCTGCTAAAATTGGAACAATACAGTAATTTGTTTTTTTCTAAAATTGGAACGATACAGGGTAGATTGGTTTTCTGCTAAAATTGGAACAAAACAGTAATTTGGTTTTTTCTAAAATTGGAACGATACAGAGTAGATTGGTTTTCTGCTAAAATTGGAACGAAACAGTAATTTGTTTTTTTCTAAAATTGGAACGATACAGAGTAGATTGGTTTTCTGCTAAAATTGGAACAAAACAGTAATTTGTTTTTTTCTAAAATTGGAACGATACAGAGTAGATTGGTTTTCTGCTAAAATTGGAACGAAACAGTAATTTGTTTTTTTCTAAAATTGGAACGATACAGAGTAGATTGGTTTTCTGCTAAAATTGGAACGAAACAGTAATTAGTTTTTTCTAAAATTGGAACGATACAGAGTAGATTAGTTTGTTTCCTAAAATTGGAACAAAATTATTTTTTTTCTAAAATTGGAACGATACAGAGTAGATTGGTTTTCAGCTAAAATTGGAACAATACAGTAATTTGTTTTTTTCTAAAATTGGAACGATACAGGGTAGATTGGTTTTCTGCTAAATTTGGAACGAAACAGTCATTTGTTTTTTTCTAAAATTGGAACGATACAGAGTAGATTGGTTTTCTGCTAAAATTGGAACTAAACAGTAATTTGTTTTTTTCTAAAATTGGAACGATACAGAGTAGATTGGTTTTCTGCTAAAATTGGAACGAAACAGTAATTAGTTTTTTTCTAAAATTGGAACGATACAGAGTAGATTGGTTTTCTGCTAAAATTGGAACGAAACAGTAATTCGGTTTTTCTAAAATTGGAACGATACAGAGTAGATTGGTTTTCTGCTAAAATTGGAACGATACAGTAGATTAGTTTTTTCTAAAATTGGAACGAAACAGTAGATACATTTTTTTCTAAAATTGGAACGATACAGAGTAGATTAGTTTTCTGCTAACATTGGAACAAAACAGTAGATTTGTTGTTTTCTAAAATTGGAACAATACAGAGTAGATTAGTTTTCTGCTAAAATTGGAACGAAACAGTAGGTTAATTTTTTTCTAAAATTGGAACGATAGAGTAGATTAGTTTTCTGCTAAAATTGGAACAAAATTATTTTCTAAAATTGGAACGATACAGAGTAGATTGGTTTTCTGCTAAAATTGGAACTAAACAGTAATTTGTTTTTTTCTAAAATTGGAACGATACAGAGTAGATTGGTTTTCTGCTAAAATTGGAACGAAACAGTAATTAGTTTTTTTCTAAAATTGGAACGATACAGAGTAGATTGGTTTTCTGCTAAAATTGGAACGAAACAGTAATTCGGTTTTTCTAAAATTGGAACGATACAGAGTAGATTGGTTTTCTGCTAAAATTGGAACGATACAGTAGATTAGTTTTTTCTAAAATTGGAACGAAACAGTAGATACATTTTTTTCTAAAATTGGAACGATACAGAGTAGATTAGTTTTCTGCTAAAATTGGAACAATACAGTAATTTGTTTTTTTCTAAAATTGGAACGATACAGGGTAGATTGGTTTTCTGCTAAAATTGGAACAAAACAGTAATTTGGTTTTTTCTAAAATTGGAACGATACAGAGTAGATTGGTTTTCTGCTAAAATTGGAACGAAACAGTAATTTGTTTTTTTCTAAAATTGGAACGATACAGAGTAGATTGGTTTTCTGCTAAAATTGGAACAAAACAGTAATTTGTTTTTTTCTAAAATTGGAACGATACAGAGTAGATTGGTTTTCTGCTAAAATTGGAACGAAACAGTAATTTGTTTTTTTCTAAAATTGGAACGATACAGAGTAGATTGGTTTTCTGCTAAAATTGGAACGAAACAGTAATTAGTTTTTTCTAAAATTGGAACGATACAGAGTAGATTAGTTTGTTTCCTAAAATTGGAACAAAATTATTTTTTTTCTAAAATTGGAACGATACAGAGTAGATTGGTTTTCAGCTAAAATTGGAACAATACAGTAATTTGTTTTTTTCTAAAATTGGAACGATACAGGGTAGATTGGTTTTCTGCTAAATTTGGAACGAAACAGTCATTTGTTTTTTTCTAAAATTGGAACGATACAGAGTAGATTGGTTTTCTGCTAAAATTGGAACGAAACAGTAATTTGTTTTTTTCTAAAATTGGAACGATACAGAGTAGATTGGTTTTCGGCTAAATTTGGAACGAAACAGTCATTTGTTTTTTTCTAAAATTGGAACGATACAGAGTAGATTGGTTTTCTGCTAAAATTGGAACAATACAGTAATTTGTTTTTTTCTAAAATTGGAACGATACAGGGTAGATTGGTTTTCTGCTAAAATTGGAACGAAACAGTAATTTCTAAAATTGGAACGATACAGAGTAGATTGGTTTTCTGCTAAAATTGGAACGAAACAGTAATTTGTTTTTTTCTAAATATGGAACGATACAGAGTAGATTGGTTTTCTGCTAAAATTGGAACGAAACAGTAATTTGTTTTTTTCTAAAATTGGAACGATACAGAGTAGATTCGTTTTCTGCTAAAATTGGAACGAAACAGTAGGTTAATTTTTTTCTAAAATTGGAACGATAGAGTAGATTAGTTTTCTGCTAAAATTGGAACAAAATTATTTTCTATAATTGGAACGATACAGAGTAGATTGGTGTTCTGCTAAAATTGGAACGAAACAGTATTTTTTTTTTTTCTAAAATTGGAACGATACAGAGTAGATTGGTTTTCTGCTAAAATTGGAACAATACAGTAATTTGTTTTTTTCTAAAATTGGAACGATACAGGGTAGATTGGTTTTCTGCTAAAATTGGAACAAAACAGTAATTAGTTTTTTTCTAAAATTGGAACGATACAGAGTAGATTGGTTTTCTGCTAAAATTGGAACTAAACAGTAATTTGTTTTTTTCTAAAATTGGAACGATACAGAGTAGATTGGTTTTCTGCTAAAATTGGAACTAAACAGTAATTTGTTTTTTTCTAAAATTGGAACGATACAGAGTAGATTGGTTTTCTGCTAAAATTGGAACGAAACAGTAATTAGTTTTTTTCTAAAATTGGAACGATACAGAGTAGATTGGTTTTCTGCTAAAATTGGAACGAAACAGTAATTCGGTTTTTCTAAAATTGGAACGATACAGAGTAGATTGGTTTTCTGCTAAAATTGGAACGAAACAGTAATTTGTTTTTTTCTAAAATTGGAACGATACAGAGTAGATTCGTTTTCTGCTAAAATTGGAACGAAACAGTAGGTTAATTTTTTTCTAAAATTGGAACGATAGAGTAGATTAGTTTTCTGCTAAAATTGGAACAAAATTATTTTCTATAATTGGAACGATACAGAGTAGATTGGTGTTCTGCTAAAATTGGAACAAAATTATTTTTTTTCTAAAATTGGAACGATACAGAGTAGATTGGTTTTCAGCTAAAATTGGAACGAAACAGTAATTTGTTTTTTTCTAAAATTGGAACGATACAGAGTAGATTGGTTTTCTGCTAAAATTGGAACGAAACAGTAATTAGTTTTTTCTAAAATTGGAACGATACAGAGTAGATTAGTTTGTTTCCTAAAATTGGAACAATACAGTAATTTGTTTTTTTCCTAAAATTGGAACGATACAGAGTAGATTGGTTTTCTGCTAAAATTGGAACGAAACAGTAATTCGTTTTTTCTAAAATTTGAACGATACAGAGTAGATTAGTTTGTTTCCTAAAATTGGAACAATACAGTAATTTGTTTTTTTCAAAAATTGGAACGATACAGAGTAGATTGGTTTTCTGCTAAAATTGGAACAATACAGTAATTTGTTTTTTTCTAAAATTGGAACGATACAGGGTAGATTGGTTTTCTGCTAAAATTGGAACAAAACAGTAATTTGTTTTTTTTCTAAAATTGGAACGATACAGAGTAGATTGGTTTTCTGCTAAAATTGGAACTAAACAGTAATTTGTTTTTTTCTAAAATTGGAACGATACAGAGTAGATTGGTTTTCTGCTAAAATTGGAACGAAACAGTAATTCGGTTTTTCTAAAATTGGAACGATACAGAGTAGATTGGTTTTCTGCTAAAATTGGAACGATACAGTAGATTAGTTTTTTCTAAAATTGGAACGAAACAGTAGATACATTTTTTTCTAAAATTGGAACGATACAGAGTAGATTGGTTTTCTGCTAAAATTGGAACGAAACAGTAATTCGGTTTTTCTAAAATTGGAACGATACAGAGTAGATTGGTTTTCTGCTAAAATTGGAACGATACAGTAGATTAGTTTTTTCTAAAATTGGAACGAAACAGTAGATACATTTTTTTCTAAAATTGGAACGATACAGAGTAGATTGGTTTTCTGCTAAAATTGGAACGAAACAGTAATTCGGTTTTTCTAAAATTGGAACGATACAGAGTAGATTGGTTTTCTGCTAAAATTGGAACGATACAGTAGATTAGTTTTTTCTAAAATTGGAACGAAACAGTAGATACATTTTTTTCTAAAATTGGAACGATACAGAGTAGATTAGTTTTCTGCTAACATTGGAACAAAACAGTAGATTTGTTGTTTTCTAAAATTGGAACAATACAGAGTAGATTAGTTTTCTGCTAAAATTGGAACGAAACTGTAGGTTAATTTTTTTCTAAAATTGGAACGATAGAGTAGATTAGTTTTCTGCTAAAATTGGAACAAAATTATTTTCTAAAATTGGAACGATACAGAGTAGATTGGTTTTCTGCTAAAATTGGAACTAAACAGTAATTTGTTTTTTTCTAAAATTGGAACGATACAGAGTAGATTGGTTTTCTGCTAAAATTGGAACGAAACAGTAATTAGTTTTTTTCTAAAATTGGAACGATACAGAGTAGATTGGTTTTCTGCTAAAATTGGAACGAAACAGTAATTCGGTTTTTCTAAAATTGGAACGATACAGAGTAGATTGGTTTTCTGCTAAAATTGGAACGATACAGTAGATTAGTTTTTTCTAAAATTGGAACGAAACAGTAGATACATTTTTTTCTAAAATTGGAACGATACAGAGTAGATTGGTTTTCTGCTAAAATTGGAACGAAACAGTAATTAGTTTTTTCTAAAATTGGAACGATACAGAGTAGATTAGTTTGTTTCCTAAAATTGGAACAATACAGTAATTTGTTTTTTTCCTAAAATTGGAACGATACAGAGTAGATTGGTTTTCTGCTAAAATTGGAACGAAACAGTAATTCGTTTTTTCTAAAATTTGAACGATACAGAGTAGATTAGTTTGTTTCCTAAAATTGGAACAAAACAGTAATTTGTTTTTTTCTAAAATTGGAACGATACAGAGTAGATTGGTTTTCTGCTAAAATTGGAACGAAACAGTAATTTGTTTTTTTCTAAAATTGGAACGATACAGAGTAGATTGGTTTTCGGCTAAATTTGGAACGAAACAGTCATTTGTTTTTTTCTAAAATTGGAACGATACAGAGTAGATTGGTTTTCTGCTAAAATTGGAACAATACAGTAATTTGTTTTTTTCTAAAATTGGAACGATACAGGGTAGATTGGTTTTCTGCTAAAATTGGAACGAAACAGTAATTTCTAAAATTGGAACGATACAGAGTAGATTGGTTTTCTGCTAAAATTGGAACGAAACAGTAATTTGTTTTTTTCTAAATATGGAACGATACAGAGTAGATTGGTTTTCTGCTAAAATTGGAACGAAACAGTAATTTGTTTTTTTCTAAAATTGGAACGATACAGAGTAGATTCGTTTTCTGCTAAAATTGGAACGAAACAGTAGGTTAATTTTTTTCTAAAATTGGAACGATAGAGTAGATTAGTTTTCTGCTAAAATTGGAACAAAATTATTTTTTTTCTAAAATTGGAACGATACAGAGTAGATTGGTTTTCAGCTAAAATTGGAACGAAACAGTAATTTGTTTTTTTCTAAAATTGGAACGATACAGAGTAGATTGGTTTTCTGCTAAAATTGGAACGAAACAGTAATTCGTTTTTTCTAAAATTGGAACGATACAGAGTAGATTAGTTTGTTTCCTAAAATTGGAACAATACAGTAATTTGTTTTTTTCCTAAAATTGGAACGATACAGAGTAGATTGTTTTTCTGCTAAAATTGGAACGAAACAGTAATTTTTTTTTTTCTAAAATTGGAACGATACAGAGTAGATTGGTTTTCTGCTAAAATTGGAACAATACAGTAATTTGTTTTTTTCTAAAATTGGAACGATACAGGGTAGATTGGTTTTCTGCTAAAATTGGAACAAAACAGTAATTTGTTTTTTTCTAAAATTGGAACGATACAGAGTAGATTGGTTTTCTGCTAAAATTGGAACGAAACAGTAATTAGTTTTTTTCTAAAATTGGAACGATACAGAGTAGATTGGTTTTCTGCTAAAATTGGAACGAAACAGTAATTCGGTTTTTCTAAAATTGGAACGATACAGAGTAGATTGGTTTTCTGCTAAAATTGGAACGATACAGTAGATTAGTTTTTTCTAAAATTGGAACGAAACAGTAGATACATTTTTTTCTAAAATTGGAACGATACAGAGTAGATTAGTTTTCTGCTAACATTGGAACAAAACAGTAGATTTGTTGTTTTCTAAAATTGGAACAATACAGAGTAGATTAGTTTTCTGCTAAAATTGGAACGAAACAGTAGGTTAATTTTTTTCTAAAATTGGAACGATAGAGTAGATTAGTTTTCTGCTAAAATTGGAACAAAATTATTTTCTAAAATTGGAACGATACAGAGTAGATTGGTTTTCTGCTAAAATTGGAACTAAACAGTAATTTGTTTTTTTCTAAAATTGGAACGATACAGAGTAGATTGGTTTTCTGCTAAAATTGGAACGAAACAGTAATTAGTTTTTTTCTAAAATTGGAACGATACAGAGTAGATTGGTTTTCTGCTAAAATTGGAACGAAACAGTAATTCGGTTTTTCTAAAATTGGAACGATACAGAGTAGATTGGTTTTCTGCTAAAATTGGAACGATACAGTAGATTAGTTTTTTCTAAAATTGGAACGAAACAGTAGATACATTTTTTTCTAAAATTGGAACGATACAGAGTAGATTGGTTTTCTGCTAAAATTGGAACGAAACAGTAATTAGTTTTTTCTAAAATTGGAACGATACAGAGTAGATTAGTTTGTTTCCTAAAATTGGAACAATACAGTAATTTGTTTTTTTCCTAAAATTGGAACGATACAGAGTAGATTGGTTTTCTGCTAAAATTGGAACGAAACAGTAATTCGTTTTTTCTAAAATTTGAACGATACAGAGTAGATTAGTTTGTTTCCTAAAATTGGAACAAAACAGTAATTTGTTTTTTTCTAAAATTGGAACGATACAGAGTAGATTGGTTTTCTGCTAAAATTGGAACGAAACAGTAATTTGTTTTTTTCTAAAATTGGAACGATACAGAGTAGATTGGTTTTCGGCTAAATTTGGAACGAAACAGTCATTTGTTTTTTTCTAAAATTGGAACAATACAGTAATTTGTTTTTTTCTAAAATTGGAACGATACAGGGTAGATTGGTTTTCTGCTAAAATTGGAACGAAACAGTAATTTCTAAAATTGGAACGATACAGAGTAGATTGGTTTTCTGCTAAAATTGGAACGAAACAGTAATTTGTTTTTTTCTAAAATTGGAACGATACAGAGTAGATTCGTTTTCTGCTAAAATTGGAACGAAACAGTAGGTTAATTTTTTTCTAAAATTGGAACGATAGAGTAGATTAGTTTTCTGCTAAAATTGGAACAAAATTATTTTCTAAAATTGGAACGATACAGAGTAGATTGGTGTTCTGCTAAAATTGGAACAAAATTATTTTTTTTCTAAAATTGGAACGATACAGAGTAGATTGGTTTTCAGCTAAAATTGGAACGAAACAGTAATTTGTTTTTTTCTAAAATTGGAACGATACAGAGTAGATTGGTTTTCTGCTAAAATTGGAACGAAACAGTAATTAGTTTTTTCTAAAATTGGAACGATACAGAGTAGATTAGTTTGTTTCCTAAAATTGGAACAATACAGTAATTTGTTTTTTTCCTAAAATTGGAACGATACAGAGTAGATTGTTTTTCTGCTAAAATTGGAACGAAACAGTATTTTTTTTTTTTCTAAAATTGGAACGATACAGAGTAGATTGGTTTTCTGCTAAAATTGGAACAATACAGTAATTTGTTTTTTTCTAAAATTGGAACGATACAGGGTAGATTGGTTTTCTGCTAAAATTGGAACAAAACAGTAATTTGTTTTTTTCTAAAATTGGAACGATACAGAGTAGATTGGTTTTCTGCTAAAATTGGAACTAAACAGTAATTTGTTTTTTTCTAAAATTGGAACGATACAGAGTAGATTGGTTTTCTGCTAAAATTGGAACTAAACAGTAATTTGTTTTTTTCTAAAATTGGAACGATACAGAGTAGATTGGTTTTCTGCTAAAATTGGAACGAAACAGTAATTAGTTTTTTTCTAAAATTGGAACGATACAGAGTAGATTGGTTTTCTGCTAAAATTGGAACGAAACAGTAATTCGGTTTTTCTAAAATTGGAACGATACAGAGTAGATTGGTTTTCTGCTAAAATTGGAACGAAACAGTAATTTGTTTTTTTCTAAAATTGGAACGATACAGAGTAGATTCGTTTTCTGCTAAAATTGAAACGAAACAGTAGGTTAATTTTTTTCTAAAATTGGAACGATAGAGTAGATTAGTTTTCTGCTAAAATTGGAACAAAATTATTTTCTATAATTGGAACGATACAGAGTAGATTGGTGTTCTGCTAAAATTGGAACAAAATTATTTTTTTTCTAAAATTGGAACGATACAGAGTAGATTGGTTTTCAGCTAAAATTGGAACGAAACAGTAATTTGTTTTTTTCTAAAATTGGAACGATACAGAGTAGATTGGTTTTCTGCTAAAATTGGAACGAAACAGTAATTAGTTTTTTCTAAAATTGGAACGATACAGAGTAGATTAGTTTGTTTCCTAAAATTGGAACAATACAGTAATTTGTTTTTTTCCTAAAATTGGAACGATACAGAGTAGATTGGTTTTCTGCTAAAATTGGAACGAAACAGTAATTCGTTTTTTCTAAAATTTGAACGATACAGAGTAGATTAGTTTGTTTCCTAAAATTGGAACAATACAGTAATTTGTTTTTTTCAAAAATTGGAACGATACAGAGTAGATTGGTTTTCTGCTAAAATTGGAACAATACAGTAATTTGTTTTTTTCTAAAATTGGAACGATACAGGGTAGATTGGTTTTCTGCTAAAATTGGAACAAAACAGTAATTAGTTTTTTTCTAAAATTGGAACGATACAGAGTAGATTGGTTTTCTGCTAAAATTGGAACGAAACAGTAATTCGGTTTTTCTAAAATTGGAACGATACAGAGTAGATTGGTTTTCTGCTAAAATTGGAACGATACAGTAGATTAGTTTTTTCTAAAATTGGAACGAAACAGTAGATACATTTTTTTCTAAAATTGGAACGATACAGAGTAGATTAGTTTTCTGCTAACATTGGAACAAAACAGTAGATTTGTTGTTTTCTAAAATTGGAACAATACAGAGTAGATTAGTTTTCTGCTAAAATTGGAACGAAACAGTAGGTTAATTTTTTTCTAAAATTGGAACGATAGAGTAGATTAGTTTTCTGCTAAAATTGGAACAAAATTATTTTCTAAAATTGGAACGATACAGAGTAGATTGGTTTTCTGCTAAAATTGGAACTAAACAGTAATTTGTTTTTTTCTAAAATTGGAACGATACAGAGTAGATTGGTTTTCTGCTAAAATTGGAACGAAACAGTAATTAGTTTTTTTCTAAAATTGGAACGATACAGAGTAGATTGGTTTTCTGCTAAAATTGGAACGAAACAGTAATTCGGTTTTTCTAAAATTGGAACGATACAGAGTAGATTGGTTTTCTGCTAAAATTGGAACGATACAGTAGATTAGTTTTTTCTAAAATTGGAACGAAACAGTAGATACATTTTTTTCTAAAATTGGAACGATACAGAGTAGATTGGTTTTCTGCTAAAATTGGAACGAAACAGTAATTAGTTTTTTCTAAAATTGGAACGATACAGAGTAGATTAGTTTGTTTCCTAAAATTGGAACAATACAGTAATTTGTTTTTTTCCTAAAATTGGAACGATACAGAGTAGATTGGTTTTCTGCTAAAATTGGAACGAAACAGTAATTCGTTTTTTCTAAAATTGGAACGATACAGAGTAGATTAGTTTGTTTCCTAAAATTGGAACAATACAGTAATTTGTTTTTTTCAAAAATTGGAACGATACAGAGTAGATTGGTTTTCTGCTAAAATTGGAACAATACAGTAATTTGTTTTTTTCTAAAATTGGAACGATACAGGGTAGATTGGTTTTCTGCTAAAATTGGAACAAAACAGTAATTTGTTTTTTTCTAAAATTGGAACGATACAGAGTAGATTGGTTTTCTGCTAAAATTGGAACTAAACAGTAATTTGTTTTTTTCTAAAATTGGAACGATACAGAGTAGATTGGTTTTCTGCTAAAATTGGAACGAAACAGTAATTAGTTTTTTTCTAAAATTGGAACGATACAGAGTAGATTGGTTTTCTGCTAAAATTGGAACGAAACAGTAATTCGGTTTTTCTAAAATTGGAACGATACAGAGTAGATTGGTTTTCTGCTAAAATTGGAACGATACAGTAGATTAGTTTTTTCTAAAATTGGAACGAAACAGTAGATACATTTTTTTCTAAAATTGGAACGATACAGAGTAGATTGGTTTTCTGCTAAAATTGGAACGAAACAGTAATTAGTTTTTTCTAAAATTGGAACGATACAGAGTAGATTAGTTTGTTTCCTAAAATTGGAACAATACAGTAATTTGTTTTTTTCCTAAAATTGGAACGATACAGAGTAGATTGGTTTTCTGCTAAAATTGGAACGAAACAGTAATTCGTTTTTTCTAAAATTTGAACGATACAGAGTAGATTAGTTTGTTTCCTAAAATTGGAACAATACAGTAATTTGTTTTTTTCAAAAATTGGAACGATACAGAGTAGATTGGTTTTCTGCTAAAATTGGAACAATACAGTAATTTGTTTTTTTCTAAAATTGGAACGATACAGGGTAGATTGGTTTTCTGCTAAAATTGGAACAAAACAGTAATTTGTTTTTTTCTAAAATTGGAACGATACAGAGTAGATTGGTTTTCTGCTAAAATTGGAACTAAACAGTAATTTGTTTTTTTCTAAAATTGGAACGATACAGAGTAGATTGGTTTTCTGCTAAAATTGGAACGAAACAGTAATTAGTTTTTTTCTAAAATTGGAACGATACAGAGTAGATTGGTTTTCTGCTAAAATTGGAACGAAACAGTAATTCGGTTTTTCTAAAATTGGAACGATACAGAGTAGATTGGTTTTCTGCTAAAATTGGAACGATACAGTAGATTAGTTTTTTCTAAAATTGGAACGAAACAGTAGATACATTTTTTTCTAAAATTGGAACGATACAGAGTAGATTAGTTTTCTGCTAACATTGGAACAAAACAGTAGATTTGTTGTTTTCTAAAATTGGAACAATACAGAGTAGATTAGTTTTCTGCTAAAATTGGAACGAAACAGTAGGTTAATTTTTTTCTAAAATTGGAACGATAGAGTAGATTAGTTTTCTGCTAAAATTGGAACAAAATTATTTTCTAAAATTGGAACGATACAGAGTAGATTGGTTTTCTGCTAAAATTGGAACTAAACAGTAATTTGTTTTTTTCTAAAATTGGAACGATACAGAGTAGATTGGTTTTCTGCTAAAATTGGAACGAAACAGTAATTAGTTTTTTTCTAAAATTGGAACGATACAGAGTAGATTGGTTTTCTGCTAAAATTGGAACGAAACAGTAATTCGGTTTTTCTAAAATTGGAACGATACAGAGTAGATTGGTTTTCTGCTAAAATTGGAACGATACAGTAGATTAGTTTTTTCTAAAATTGGAACGAAACAGTAGATACATTTTTTTCTAAAATTGGAACGATACAGAGTAGATTAGTTTTCTGCTAAAATTGGAACAATACAGTAATTTGTTTTTTTCTAAAATTGGAACGATACAGGGTAGATTGGTTTTCTGCTAAAATTGGAACGAAACAGTAATTTGTTTTTTTCTAAAATTGGAACGATACAGAGTAGATTGGTTTTCTGCTAAATTTGGAACGAAACAGTAATTTGTTTTTTTCTAAAATTGGAACGATACAGAGTAGATTAGTTTTCTGCTAAAATTGGAACGAAACAGTAGGTTAATTTTTTTCTAAAATTGGAACGATAGAGTAGATTAGTTTTCTGCTAAAATTGGAACAAAATTATTTTCTAAAATTTGAACGATACAGAGTAGATTGGTTTTCTGCTAAAATTGGAACAATTTTTTTTTTTTTCTAAAATTGGAACGATACAGAGTAGATTGGTTTTCTGCTAAAATTGGAACGAAACAGTAATTAGTTTTTTCTAAAATTGGAACGATACAGAGTAGATTAGTTTGTTTCCTAAAATTGGAACAATACAGTAATTTGTTTTTTTCCTAAAATTGGAACGATACAGAGTAGATTGTTTTTCTGCTAAAATTGGAACGAAACAGTAATTTGTTTTTTTCTAAAATTGGAACGATACAGAGTAGATTGGTTTTCTGCTAAAATTGGAAGGAAACAGTAATTCGTTTTTTCTAAAATTTGAACGATACAGAGTAGATTAGTTTGTTTCCTAAAATTGGAACAATACAGTAATTTGTTTTTTTCAAAAATTGGAACGATACAGAGTAGATTGGTTTTCTGCTAAAATTGGAACAATACAGTAATTTGTTTTTTTCTAAAATTGGAACGATACAGGGTAGATTGGTTTTCTGCTAAAATTGGAACAAAACAGTAATTTGTTTTTTTCTAAAATTGGAACGATACAGAGTAGATTGGTTTTCTGCTAAAATTGGAACGAAACAGTAATTTGTTTTTTTCTAAAATTGGAACGATACAGAGTAGATTGGTTTTCTGCTAAAATTGGAACGAAACAGTAATTAGTTTTTTCTAAAATTGGAACGATACAGAGTAGATTAGTTTGTTTCCTAAAATTGGAACAAAATTATTTTTTTTCTAAAATTGGAACGATACAGAGTAGATTGGTTTTCAGCTAAAATTGGAACAATACAGTAATTTGTTTTTTTCTAAAATTGGAACGATACAGGGTAGATTGGTTTTCTGCTAAAATTGGAACAAAACAGTAATTTGGTTTTTTCTAAAATTGGAACGATACAGAGTAGATTGGTTTTCTGCTAAAATTGGAACGAAACAGTAATTTGTTTTTTTCTAAAATTGGAACGATACAGAGTAGATTGGTTTTCGGCTAAATTTGGAACGAAACAGTCATTTGTTTTTTTCTAAAATTGGAACGATACAGAGTAGATTAGTTTTCTGCTAAAATTGGAACGAAACAGTAGGTTAATTTTTTTCTAAAATTGGAACGATAGAGTAGATTAGTTTTCTGCTAAAATTGGAACAAAATTATTTTCTAAAATTTGAACGATACAGAGTAGATTGGTTTTCTGCTAAAATTGGAACAAAATTATTTTTTTTCTAAAATTTGGAACGATACAGAGTAGATTGGTTTTCAGCTAAAATTGGAACGAAACAGTAATTTGTTTTTTTCTAAAATTGGAACGATACAGAGTAGATTGGTTTTCTGCTAAAATTGGAACGAAACAGTAATTAGTTTTTTCTAAAATTGGAACGATACAGAGTAGATTAGTTTGTTTCCTAAAATTGGAACAATACAGTAATTTGTTTTTTTCCTAAAATTGGAACGATACAGAGTAGATTGGTTTTCTGCTAAAATTGGAACGAAACAGTAATTCGTTTTTTCTAAAATTTGAACGATACAGAGTAGATTAGTTTGTTTCCTAAAATTGGAACAATACAGTAATTTGTTTTTTTCAAAAATTGGAACGATACAGAGTAGATTGGTTTTCTGCTAAAATTGGAACAATACAGTAATTTGTTTTTTTCTAAAATTGGAACGATACAGGGTAGATTGGTTTTCTGCTAAAATTGGAACAAAACAGTAATTTGTTTTTTTCTAAAATTGGAACGATACAGAGTAGATTGGTTTTCTGCTAAAATTGGAACTAAACAGTAATTTGTTTTTTTCTAAAATTGGAACGATACAGAGTAGATTGGTTTTCTGCTAAAATTGGAACGAAACAGTAATTAGTTTTTTTCTAAAATTGGAACGATACAGAGTAGATTGGTTTTCTGCTAAAATTGGAACGAAACAGTAATTCGGTTTTTCTAAAATTGGAACGATACAGAGTAGATTGGTTTTCTGCTAAAATTGGAACGATACAGTAGATTAGTTTTTTCTAAAATTGGAACGAAACAGTAGATACATTTTTTTCTAAAATTGGAACGATACAGAGTAGATTAGTTTTCTGCTAACATTGGAACAAAACAGTAGATTTGTTGTTTTCTAAAATTGGAACAATACAGAGTAGATTAGTTTTCTGCTAAAATTGGAACGAAACAGTAGGTTAATTTTTTTCTAAAATTGGAACGATAGAGTAGATTAGTTTTCTGCTAAAATTGGAACAAAATTATTTTCTAAAATTGGAACGATACAGAGTAGATTAGTTTTCTGCTAAAATTGGAACAATACAGTAATTTGTTTTTTTCTAAAATTGGAACGATACAGGGTAGATTGGTTTTCTGCTAAAATTGGAACAAAACAGTAATTTGGTTTTTTCTAAAATTGGAACGATACAGAGTAGATTAGTTTTCTGCTAAAATTGGAACAATACAGTAATTTGTTTTTTTCTAAAATTGGAACGATACAGGGTAGATTGGTTTTCTGCTAAAATTGGAACAAAACAGTAATTTGGTTTTTTCTAAAATTGGAACGATACAGAGTAGATTGGTTTTCTGCTAAAATTGGAACGAAACAGTAATTTGTTTTTTTCTAAAATTGGAACGATACAGAGTAGATTGGTTTTCTGCTAAATTTGGAACGAAACAGTAATTTGTTTTTTTCTAAAATTGGAACGATACAGAGTAGATTAGTTTTCTGCTAAAATTGGAACGAAACAGTAGGTTAATTTTTTTCTAAAATTGGAACGATAGAGTAGATTAGTTTTCTGCTAAAATTGGAACAAAATTATTTTCTAAAATTTGAACGATACAGAGTAGATTGGTTTTCTGCTAAAATTGGAACATTTTTTTTTTTTTTCTAAAATTGGAACGATACAGAGTAGATTGGTTTTCTGCTAAAATTGGAACGAAACAGTAATTAGTTTTTTCTAAAATTGGAACGATACAGAGTAGATTAGTTTGTTTCCTAAAATTGGAACAATACAGTAATTTGTTTTTTTCCTAAAATTGGAACGATACAGAGTAGATTGTTTTTCTGCTAAAATTGGAACGAAACAGTAATTTGTTTTTTTCTAAAATTGGAACGATACAGAGTAGATTGGTTTTCTGCTAAAATTGGAACGAAACAGTAATTAGTTTTTTCTAAAATTGGAACGATACAGAGTAGATTAGTTTGTTTCCTAAAATTGGAACAAAATTATTTTTTTTATAAAATTGGAACGATACAGAGTAGATTGGTTTTCAGCTAAAATTGGAACAATACAGTAATTTGTTTTTTTCTAAAATTGGAACGATACAGGGTAGATTGGTTTTCTGCTAAAATTGGAACGAAACAGTAATTTGTTTTTTTCTAAAATTGGAACGATACAGAGTAGATTGGTTTTCGGCTAAATTTGGAACGAAACAGTCATTTGTTTTTTTCTAAAATTGGAACGATACAGAGTAGATTAGTTTTCTGCTAAAATTGGAACGAAACAGTAGGTTAATTTTTTTCTAAAATTGGAACGATAGAGTAGATTAGTTTTCTGCTAAAATTGGAACAAAATTATTTTCTAAAATTTGAACGATACAGAGTAGATTGGTTTTCTGCTAAAATTGGAACAAAATTATTTTTTTTCTAAAATTTGGAACGATACAGAGTAGATTGGTTTTCAGCTAAAATTGGAACGAAACAGTAATTTGTTTTTTTCTAAAATTGGAACGATACAGAGTAGATTGGTTTTCTGCTAAAATTGGAACGAAACAGTAATTAGTTTTTTCTAAAATTGGAACGATACAGAGTAGATTAGTTTGTTTCCTAAAATTGGAACAATACAGTAATTTGTTTTTTTCCTAAAATTGGAACGATACAGAGTAGATTGTTTTTCTGCTAAAATTGGAACGAAACAGTAATTTGTTTTTTTCTAAAATTGGAACGATACAGAGTAGATTGGTTTTCTGCTAAAATTGGAACAATACAGTAATTTGTTTTTTTCTAAAATTGGAACGATACAGGGTAGATTGGTTTTCTGCTAAAATTGGAACAAAACAGTAATTTGTTTTTTTCTAAAATTGGAACGATACAGAGTAGATTGGTTTTCTGCTAAAATTGGAACAAAACAGTAATTTGTTTTTTTCTAAAATTTGAACGATACAGAGTAGATTGGTTTTCTGCTAAAATTGGAACGAAACAGTAATTTGTTTTTTCTAAAATTGGAACGATACAGAGTAGATTGGTTTTCTGCTAAAATTGGAACAAAACAGTAATTCGTTTTTTTCTAAAATTGGAACGAGACAGAGTAGATTGGTTTTCTGCTAAAATTGGAACAAAACAGTAATTCGTTTTTTTCTAAAATTGGAACGATACAGAGTAGATTGGTTTTCTGCTAAAATTGGAACGATACAGTAGATTATTTTTTTCTAAAATTGGAACGAAACAGTAGATACATTTTTTTCTAAAATTGGAACGATACAGAGTAGATTAGTTTTCTGCTAACATTGGAACAAAACAGTAGATTTGTTGTTTTCTAAAATTGGAACGATAGAGTAGATTAGTTTTCTGCTAAAATTGGAACAAAATTATTTTCTAAAATTGGAACGATACAGAGTAGATTGGTTTTCTGCTAAAATTGGAACAAAACAGTAATTTGTTTTTTTCTAAAATTGGAACGAGACAGAGTAGATTGGTTTTCTGCTAAAATTGGAACAAAACAGTAATTCGTTTTTTTCTAAAATTGGAACGATACAGAGTAGATTGGTTTTCTGCTAAAATTGAGGACCCCTTCCGTTCTTTGAGTTTTTGGCCCCTGGCCCAAAAACCTTTTCCAAAGGAACTAAACAGTAATTTGTTTTTTTCTAAAATTGGAACGATACAGAGTAGATTGGTTTTCTGCTAAAATTGGAACGAAACAGTAATTCGGTTTTTCTAAAATTGGAACGATACAGAGTAGATTGGTTTTCTGCTAAAATTGGAACGAAACAGTAATTTGTTTTTTTCTAAAATTGGAACGATACAGAGTAGATTGGTTTTCTGCTAAAATTGGAACGAAACAGTAATTCGTTTTTTCTAAAATTTGAACGATACAGAGTAGATTAGTTTGTTTCCTAAAATTGGAACAATACAGTAATTTGTTTTTTTCAAAAATTGGAACGATACAGAGTAGATTGGTTTTCTGCTAAAATTGGAACAATACAGTAATTTGTTTTTTTCTAAAATTGGAACGATACAGGGTAGATTGGTTTTCTGCTAACATTGGAACAAAACAGTAGATTTGTTGTTTTCTAAAATTGGAACGATACAGAGTAGATTAGTTTTCTGCTAAAATTGGAACGAAACAGTAGGTTAATTTTTTTCTAAAATTGGAACGATAGAGTAGATTAGTTTTCTGCTAAAATTGGAACAAAATTATTTTCTAAAATTGGAACGATACAGAGTAGATTAGTTTTCTGCTAAAATTGGAACAAAATTATTTTTTTTCTAAAATTGGAACGATACAGAGTAGATTGGTTTTCAGCTAAAATTGGAACGAAACAGTAATTTGTTTTTTTCTAAAATTGGAACGATACAGAGTAGATTGGTTTTCTGCTAAAATTGGAACGAAACAGTAATTAGTTTTTTCTAAAATTGGAACGATACAGAGTAGATTAGTTTTTTTTCCTAAAATTGGAACAATACAGTAATTTGTTTTTTTCCTAAAATTGGAACGATACAGAGTAGATTGTTTTTCTGCTAAAATTGGAACGAAACAGTAATTTGTTTTTTTCTAAAATTGGAACGATACAGAGTAGATTGGTTTTCTGCTAAAATTGGAACGAAACAGTAATTCGTTTTTTCTAAAATTTGAACGATACAGAGTAGATTAGTTTGTTTCCTAAAATTGGAACAATACAGTAATTTGTTTTTTTCTAAAATTGGAACGATACAGGGTAGATTGGTTTTCTGCTAACATTGGAACAAAACAGTAGATTTGTTGTTTTCTAAAATTGGAACGATACAGAGTAGATTAGTTTTCTGCTAAAATTGGAACGAAACAGTAGGTTAATTTTTTTCTAAAATTGGAACGATAGAGTAGATTAGTTTTCTGCTAAAATTGGAACAAAATTATTTTTTTTCTAAAATTGGAACGATACAGAGTAGATTGGTTTTCAGCTAAAATTGGAACGAAACAGTAATTTGTTTTTTTCTAAAATTGGAACGATACAGAGTAGATTGGTTTTCTGCTAAAATTGGAACGAAACAGTAATTAGTTTTTTCTAAAATTGGAACGATACAGAGTAGATTAGTTTGTTTCCTAAAATTGGAACAATACAGTAATTTGTTTTTTTCCTAAAATTGGAACGATACAGAGTAGATTGTTTTTCTGCTAAAATTGGAACGAAACAGTATTTTTTTTTTTTCTAAAATTGGAACGATACAGAGTAGATTGGTTTTCTGCTAAAATTGGAACAATACAGTAATTTGTTTTTTTCTAAAATTGGAACGATACAGGGTAGATTGGTTTTCTGCTAAAATTGGAACAAAACAGTAATTTGTTTTTTTCTAAAATTGGAACGATACAGAGTAGATTGGTTTTCTGCTAAAATTGGAACTAAACAGTAATTTGTTTTTTTCTAAAATTGGAACGATACAGAGTAGATTGGTTTTCTGCTAAAATTGGAACTAAACAGTAATTTGTTTTTTTCTAAAATTGGAACGATACAGAGTAGATTGGTTTTCTGCTAAAATTGGAACGAAACAGTAATTAGTTTTTTTCTAAAATTGGAACGATACAGAGTAGATTGGTTTTCTGCTAAAATTGGAACGAAACAGTAATTCGGTTTTTCTAAAATTGGAACGATACAGAGTAGATTGGTTTTCTGCTAAAATTGGAACGAAACAGTAATTTGTTTTTTTCTAAAATTGGAACGATACAGAGTAGATTCGTTTTCTGCTAAAATTGAAACGAAACAGTAGGTTAATTTTTTTCTAAAATTGGAACGATAGAGTAGATTAGTTTTCTGCTAAAATTGGAACAAAATTATTTTCTATAATTGGAACGATACAGAGTAGATTGGTGTTCTGCTAAAATTGGAACAAAATTATTTTTTTTCTAAAATTGGAACGATACAGAGTAGATTGGTTTTCAGCTAAAATTGGAACGAAACAGTAATTTGTTTTTTTCTAAAATTGGAACGATACAGAGTAGATTGGTTTTCTGCTAAAATTGGAACGAAACAGTAATTAGTTTTTTCTAAAATTGGAACGATACAGAGTAGATTAGTTTGTTTCCTAAAATTGGAACAATACAGTAATTTGTTTTTTTCCTAAAATTGGAACGATACAGAGTAGATTGGTTTTCTGCTAAAATTGGAACGAAACAGTAATTCGTTTTTTCTAAAATTTGAACGATACAGAGTAGATTAGTTTGTTTCCTAAAATTGGAACAATACAGTAATTTGTTTTTTTCAAAAATTGGAACGATACAGAGTAGATTGGTTTTCTGCTAAAATTGGAACAATACAGTAATTTGTTTTTTTCTAAAATTGGAACGATACAGGGTAGATTGGTTTTCTGCTAAAATTGGAACAAAACAGTAATTAGTTTTTTTCTAAAATTGGAACGATACAGAGTAGATTGGTTTTCTGCTAAAATTGGAACGAAACAGTAATTCGGTTTTTCTAAAATTGGAACGATACAGAGTAGATTGGTTTTCTGCTAAAATTGGAACGATACAGTAGATTAGTTTTTTCTAAAATTGGAACGAAACAGTAGATACATTTTTTTCTAAAATTGGAACGATACAGAGTAGATTAGTTTTCTGCTAACATTGGAACAAAACAGTAGATTTGTTGTTTTCTAAAATTGGAACAATACAGAGTAGATTAGTTTTCTGCTAAAATTGGAACGAAACAGTAGGTTAATTTTTTTCTAAAATTGGAACGATAGAGTAGATTAGTTTTCTGCTAAAATTGGAACAAAATTATTTTCTAAAATTGGAACGATACAGAGTAGATTGGTTTTCTGCTAAAATTGGAACTAAACAGTAATTTGTTTTTTTCTAAAATTGGAACGATACAGAGTAGATTGGTTTTCTGCTAAAATTGGAACGAAACAGTAATTAGTTTTTTTCTAAAATTGGAACGATACAGAGTAGATTGGTTTTCTGCTAAAATTGGAACGAAACAGTAATTCGGTTTTTCTAAAATTGGAACGATACAGAGTAGATTGGTTTTCTGCTAAAATTGGAACGATACAGTAGATTAGTTTTTTCTAAAATTGGAACGAAACAGTAGATACATTTTTTTCTAAAATTGGAACGATACAGAGTAGATTGGTTTTCTGCTAAAATTGGAACGAAACAGTAATTAGTTTTTTCTAAAATTGGAACGATACAGAGTAGATTAGTTTGTTTCCTAAAATTGGAACAATACAGTAATTTGTTTTTTTCCTAAAATTGGAACGATACAGAGTAGATTGGTTTTCTGCTAAAATTGGAACGAAACAGTAATTCGTTTTTTCTAAAATTGGAACGATACAGAGTAGATTAGTTTGTTTCCTAAAATTGGAACAATACAGTAATTTGTTTTTTTCAAAAATTGGAACGATACAGAGTAGATTGGTTTTCTGCTAAAATTGGAACAATACAGTAATTTGTTTTTTTCTAAAATTGGAACGATACAGGGTAGATTGGTTTTCTGCTAAAATTGGAACAAAACAGTAATTTGTTTTTTTCTAAAATTGGAACGATACAGAGTAGATTGGTTTTCTGCTAAAATTGGAACTAAACAGTAATTTGTTTTTTTCTAAAATTGGAACGATACAGAGTAGATTGGTTTTCTGCTAAAATTGGAACGAAACAGTAATTAGTTTTTTTCTAAAATTGGAACGATACAGAGTAGATTGGTTTTCTGCTAAAATTGGAACGAAACAGTAATTCGGTTTTTCTAAAATTGGAACGATACAGAGTAGATTGGTTTTCTGCTAAAATTGGAACGATACAGTAGATTAGTTTTTTCTAAAATTGGAACGAAACAGTAGATACATTTTTTTCTAAAATTGGAACGATACAGAGTAGATTGGTTTTCTGCTAAAATTGGAACGAAACAGTAATTAGTTTTTTCTAAAATTGGAACGATACAGAGTAGATTAGTTTGTTTCCTAAAATTGGAACAATACAGTAATTTGTTTTTTTCCTAAAATTGGAACGATACAGAGTAGATTGGTTTTCTGCTAAAATTGGAACGAAACAGTAATTCGTTTTTTCTAAAATTTGAACGATACAGAGTAGATTAGTTTGTTTCCTAAAATTGGAACAATACAGTAATTTGTTTTTTTCAAAAATTGGAACGATACAGAGTAGATTGGTTTTCTGCTAAAATTGGAACAATACAGTAATTTGTTTTTTTCTAAAATTGGAACGATACAGGGTAGATTGGTTTTCTGCTAAAATTGGAACAAAACAGTAATTTGTTTTTTTCTAAAATTGGAACGATACAGAGTAGATTGGTTTTCTGCTAAAATTGGAACTAAACAGTAATTTGTTTTTTTCTAAAATTGGAACGATACAGAGTAGATTGGTTTTCTGCTAAAATTGGAACGAAACAGTAATTAGTTTTTTTCTAAAATTGGAACGATACAGAGTAGATTGGTTTTCTGCTAAAATTGGAACGAAACAGTAATTCGGTTTTTCTAAAATTGGAACGATACAGAGTAGATTGGTTTTCTGCTAAAATTGGAACGATACAGTAGATTAGTTTTTTCTAAAATTGGAACGAAACAGTAGATACATTTTTTTCTAAAATTGGAACGATACAGAGTAGATTAGTTTTCTGCTAACATTGGAACAAAACAGTAGATTTGTTGTTTTCTAAAATTGGAACAATACAGAGTAGATTAGTTTTCTGCTAAAATTGGAACGAAACAGTAGGTTAATTTTTTTCTAAAATTGGAACGATAGAGTAGATTAGTTTTCTGCTAAAATTGGAACAAAATTATTTTCTAAAATTGGAACGATACAGAGTAGATTGGTTTTCTGCTAAAATTGGAACTAAACAGTAATTTGTTTTTTTCTAAAATTGGAACGATACAGAGTAGATTGGTTTTCTGCTAAAATTGGAACGAAACAGTAATTAGTTTTTTTCTAAAATTGGAACGATACAGAGTAGATTGGTTTTCTGCTAAAATTGGAACGAAACAGTAATTCGGTTTTTCTAAAATTGGAACGATACAGAGTAGATTGGTTTTCTGCTAAAATTGGAACGATACAGTAGATTAGTTTTTTCTAAAATTGGAACGAAACAGTAGATACATTTTTTTCTAAAATTGGAACGATACAGAGTAGATTAGTTTTCTGCTAAAATTGGAACAATACAGTAATTTGTTTTTTTCTAAAATTGGAACGATACAGGGTAGATTGGTTTTCTGCTAAAATTGGAACGAAACAGTAATTTGTTTTTTTCTAAAATTGGAACGATACAGAGTAGATTGGTTTTCTGCTAAATTTGGAACGAAACAGTAATTTGTTTTTTTCTAAAATTGGAACGATACAGAGTAGATTAGTTTTCTGCTAAAATTGGAACGAAACAGTAGGTTAATTTTTTTCTAAAATTGGAACGATAGAGTAGATTAGTTTTCTGCTAAAATTGGAACAAAATTATTTTCTAAAATTTGAACGATACAGAGTAGATTGGTTTTCTGCTAAAATTGGAACAATTTTTTTTTTTTTCTAAAATTGGAACGATACAGAGTAGATTGGTTTTCTGCTAAAATTGGAACGAAACAGTAATTAGTTTTTTCTAAAATTGGAACGATACAGAGTAGATTAGTTTGTTTCCTAAAATTGGAACAATACAGTAATTTGTTTTTTTCCTAAAATTGGAACGATACAGAGTAGATTGTTTTTCTGCTAAAATTGGAACGAAACAGTAATTTGTTTTTTTCTAAAATTGGAACGATACAGAGTAGATTGGTTTTCTGCTAAAATTGGAAGGAAACAGTAATTCGTTTTTTCTAAAATTTGAACGATACAGAGTAGATTAGTTTGTTTCCTAAAATTGGAACAATACAGTAATTTGTTTTTTTCAAAAATTGGAACGATACAGAGTAGATTGGTTTTCTGCTAAAATTGGAACAATACAGTAATTTGTTTTTTTCTAAAATTGGAACGATACAGGGTAGATTGGTTTTCTGCTAAAATTGGAACAAAACAGTAATTTGTTTTTTTCTAAAATTGGAACGATACAGAGTAGATTGGTTTTCTGCTAAAATTGGAACGAAACAGTAATTTGTTTTTTTCTAAAATTGGAACGATACAGAGTAGATTGGTTTTCTGCTAAAATTGGAACGAAACAGTAATTAGTTTTTTCTAAAATTGGAACGATACAGAGTAGATTAGTTTGTTTCCTAAAATTGGAACAAAATTATTTTTTTTCTAAAATTGGAACGATACAGAGTAGATTGGTTTTCAGCTAAAATTGGAACAATACAGTAATTTGTTTTTTTCTAAAATTGGAACGATACAGGGTAGATTGGTTTTCTGCTAAAATTGGAACAAAACAGTAATTTGGTTTTTTCTAAAATTGGAACGATACAGAGTAGATTGGTTTTCTGCTAAAATTGGAACGAAACAGTAATTTGTTTTTTTCTAAAATTGGAACGATACAGAGTAGATTGGTTTTCGGCTAAATTTGGAACGAAACAGTCATTTGTTTTTTTCTAAAATTGGAACGATACAGAGTAGATTAGTTTTCTGCTAAAATTGGAACGAAACAGTAGGTTAATTTTTTTCTAAAATTGGAACGATAGAGTAGATTAGTTTTCTGCTAAAATTGGAACAAAATTATTTTCTAAAATTTGAACGATACAGAGTAGATTGGTTTTCTGCTAAAATTGGAACAAAATTATTTTTTTTCTAAAATTTGGAACGATACAGAGTAGATTGGTTTTCAGCTAAAATTGGAACGAAACAGTAATTTGTTTTTTTCTAAAATTGGAACGATACAGAGTAGATTGGTTTTCTGCTAAAATTGGAACGAAACAGTAATTAGTTTTTTCTAAAATTGGAACGATACAGAGTAGATTAGTTTGTTTCCTAAAATTGGAACAATACAGTAATTTGTTTTTTTCCTAAAATTGGAACGATACAGAGTAGATTGGTTTTCTGCTAAAATTGGAACGAAACAGTAATTCGTTTTTTCTAAAATTTGAACGATACAGAGTAGATTAGTTTGTTTCCTAAAATTGGAACAATACAGTAATTTGTTTTTTTCAAAAATTGGAACGATACAGAGTAGATTGGTTTTCTGCTAAAATTGGAACAATACAGTAATTTGTTTTTTTCTAAAATTGGAACGATACAGGGTAGATTGGTTTTCTGCTAAAATTGGAACAAAACAGTAATTTGTTTTTTTCTAAAATTGGAACGATACAGAGTAGATTGGTTTTCTGCTAAAATTGGAACTAAACAGTAATTTGTTTTTTTCTAAAATTGGAACGATACAGAGTAGATTGGTTTTCTGCTAAAATTGGAACGAAACAGTAATTAGTTTTTTTCTAAAATTGGAACGATACAGAGTAGATTGGTTTTCTGCTAAAATTGGAACGAAACAGTAATTCGGTTTTTCTAAAATTGGAACGATACAGAGTAGATTGGTTTTCTGCTAAAATTGGAACGATACAGTAGATTAGTTTTTTCTAAAATTGGAACGAAACAGTAGATACATTTTTTTCTAAAATTGGAACGATACAGAGTAGATTAGTTTTCTGCTAACATTGGAACAAAACAGTAGATTTGTTGTTTTCTAAAATTGGAACAATACAGAGTAGATTAGTTTTCTGCTAAAATTGGAACGAAACAGTAGGTTAATTTTTTTCTAAAATTGGAACGATAGAGTAGATTAGTTTTCTGCTAAAATTGGAACAAAATTATTTTCTAAAATTGGAACGATACAGAGTAGATTAGTTTTCTGCTAAAATTGGAACAATACAGTAATTTGTTTTTTTCTAAAATTGGAACGATACAGGGTAGATTGGTTTTCTGCTAAAATTGGAACAAAACAGTAATTTGGTTTTTTCTAAAATTGGAACGATACAGAGTAGATTAGTTTTCTGCTAAAATTGGAACAATACAGTAATTTGTTTTTTTCTAAAATTGGAACGATACAGGGTAGATTGGTTTTCTGCTAAAATTGGAACAAAACAGTAATTTGGTTTTTTCTAAAATTGGAACGATACAGAGTAGATTGGTTTTCTGCTAAAATTGGAACGAAACAGTAATTTGTTTTTTTCTAAAATTGGAACGATACAGAGTAGATTGGTTTTCTGCTAAATTTGGAACGAAACAGTAATTTGTTTTTTTCTAAAATTGGAACGATACAGAGTAGATTAGTTTTCTGCTAAAATTGGAACGAAACAGTAGGTTAATTTTTTTCTAAAATTGGAACGATAGAGTAGATTAGTTTTCTGCTAAAATTGGAACAAAATTATTTTCTAAAATTTGAACGATACAGAGTAGATTGGTTTTCTGCTAAAATTGGAACAATTTTTTTTTTTTTCTAAAATTGGAACGATACAGAGTAGATTGGTTTTCTGCTAAAATTGGAACGAAACAGTAATTAGTTTTTTCTAAAATTGGAACGATACAGAGTAGATTAGTTTGTTTCCTAAAATTGGAACAATACAGTAATTTGTTTTTTTCCTAAAATTGGAACGATACAGAGTAGATTGTTTTTCTGCTAAAATTGGAACGAAACAGTAATTTGTTTTTTTCTAAAATTGGAACGATACAGAGTAGATTGGTTTTCTGCTAAAATTGGAACGAAACAGTA
The DNA here is from genome assembly GCF_963924005.1 of Protomyctophum bolini. Lineage (NCBI taxonomy): Eukaryota > Metazoa > Chordata > Actinopteri > Myctophiformes > Myctophidae > Protomyctophum > Protomyctophum bolini. The sequence continues at coordinate 42,359,145 of NC_137879.1, read as the reverse complement.
ATTAGTTTTTTCTAAAATTGGAACGATACAGAGTAGATTAGTTTGTTTCCTAAAATTGGAACAAAATTATTTTTTTTATAAAATTGGAACGATACAGAGTAGATTGGTTTTCAGCTAAAATTGGAACAATACAGTAATTTGTTTTTTTCTAAAATTGGAACGATACAGGGTAGATTGGTTTTCTGCTAAAATTGGAACGAAACAGTAATTTGTTTTTTTCTAAAATTGGAACGATACAGAGTAGATTGGTTTTCGGCTAAATTTGGAACGAAACAGTCATTTGTTTTTTTCTAAAATTGGAACGATACAGAGTAGATTAGTTTTCTGCTAAAATTGGAACGAAACAGTAGGTTAATTTTTTTCTAAAATTGGAACGATAGAGTAGATTAGTTTTCTGCTAAAATTGGAACAAAATTATTTTCTAAAATTTGAACGATACAGAGTAGATTGGTTTTCTGCTAAAATTGGAACAAAATTATTTTTTTTCTAAAATTTGGAACGATACAGAGTAGATTGGTTTTCAGCTAAAATTGGAACGAAACAGTAATTTGTTTTTTTCTAAAATTGGAACGATACAGAGTAGATTGGTTTTCTGCTAAAATTGGAACGAAACAGTAATTAGTTTTTTCTAAAATTGGAACGATACAGAGTAGATTAGTTTGTTTCCTAAAATTGGAACAATACAGTAATTTGTTTTTTTCCTAAAATTGGAACGATACAGAGTAGATTGTTTTTCTGCTAAAATTGGAACGAAACAGTAATTTGTTTTTTTCTAAAATTGGAACGATACAGAGTAGATTGGTTTTCTGCTAAAATTGGAACAATACAGTAATTTGTTTTTTTCTAAAATTGGAACGATACAGGGTAGATTGGTTTTCTGCTAAAATTGGAACAAAACAGTAATTTGTTTTTTTCTAAAATTGGAACGATACAGAGTAGATTGGTTTTCTGCTAAAATTGGAACAAAACAGTAATTTGTTTTTTTCTAAAATTTGAACGATACAGAGTAGATTGGTTTTCTGCTAAAATTGGAACGAAACAGTAATTTGTTTTTTCTAAAATTGGAACGATACAGAGTAGATTGGTTTTCTGCTAAAATTGGAACAAAACAGTAATTCGTTTTTTTCTAAAATTGGAACGAGACAGAGTAGATTGGTTTTCTGCTAAAATTGGAACAAAACAGTAATTCGTTTTTTTCTAAAATTGGAACGATACAGAGTAGATTGGTTTTCTGCTAAAATTGGAACGATACAGTAGATTATTTTTTTCTAAAATTGGAACGAAACAGTAGATACATTTTTTTCTAAAATTGGAACGATACAGAGTAGATTAGTTTTCTGCTAACATTGGAACAAAACAGTAGATTTGTTGTTTTCTAAAATTGGAACGATAGAGTAGATTAGTTTTCTGCTAAAATTGGAACAAAATTATTTTCTAAAATTGGAACGATACAGAGTAGATTGGTTTTCTGCTAAAATTGGAACAAAACAGTAATTTGTTTTTTTCTAAAATTGGAACGAGACAGAGTAGATTGGTTTTCTGCTAAAATTGGAACAAAACAGTAATTCGTTTTTTTCTAAAATTGGAACGATACAGAGTAGATTGGTTTTCTGCTAAAATTGAGGACCCCTTCCGTTCTTTGAGTTTTTGGCCCCTGGCCCAAAAACCTTTTCCAAAGGAACTAAACAGTAATTTGTTTTTTTCTAAAATTGGAACGATACAGAGTAGATTGGTTTTCTGCTAAAATTGGAACGAAACAGTAATTCGGTTTTTCTAAAATTGGAACGATACAGAGTAGATTGGTTTTCTGCTAAAATTGGAACGAAACAGTAATTTGTTTTTTTCTAAAATTGGAACGATACAGAGTAGATTGGTTTTCTGCTAAAATTGGAACGAAACAGTAATTCGTTTTTTCTAAAATTTGAACGATACAGAGTAGATTAGTTTGTTTCCTAAAATTGGAACAATACAGTAATTTGTTTTTTTCAAAAATTGGAACGATACAGAGTAGATTGGTTTTCTGCTAAAATTGGAACAATACAGTAATTTGTTTTTTTCTAAAATTGGAACGATACAGGGTAGATTGGTTTTCTGCTAACATTGGAACAAAACAGTAGATTTGTTGTTTTCTAAAATTGGAACGATACAGAGTAGATTAGTTTTCTGCTAAAATTGGAACGAAACAGTAGGTTAATTTTTTTCTAAAATTGGAACGATAGAGTAGATTAGTTTTCTGCTAAAATTGGAACAAAATTATTTTCTAAAATTGGAACGATACAGAGTAGATTAGTTTTCTGCTAAAATTGGAACAAAATTATTTTTTTTCTAAAATTGGAACGATACAGAGTAGATTGGTTTTCAGCTAAAATTGGAACGAAACAGTAATTTGTTTTTTTCTAAAATTGGAACGATACAGAGTAGATTGGTTTTCTGCTAAAATTGGAACGAAACAGTAATTAGTTTTTTCTAAAATTGGAACGATACAGAGTAGATTAGTTTTTTTTCCTAAAATTGGAACAATACAGTAATTTGTTTTTTTCCTAAAATTGGAACGATACAGAGTAGATTGTTTTTCTGCTAAAATTGGAACGAAACAGTAATTTGTTTTTTTCTAAAATTGGAACGATACAGAGTAGATTGGTTTTCTGCTAAAATTGGAACGAAACAGTAATTCGTTTTTTCTAAAATTTGAACGATACAGAGTAGATTAGTTTGTTTCCTAAAATTGGAACAATACAGTAATTTGTTTTTTTCTAAAATTGGAACGATACAGGGTAGATTGGTTTTCTGCTAACATTGGAACAAAACAGTAGATTTGTTGTTTTCTAAAATTGGAACGATACAGAGTAGATTAGTTTTCTGCTAAAATTGGAACGAAACAGTAGGTTAATTTTTTTCTAAAATTGGAACGATAGAGTAGATTAGTTTTCTGCTAAAATTGGAACAAAATTATTTTTTTTCTAAAATTGGAACGATACAGAGTAGATTGGTTTTCAGCTAAAATTGGAACGAAACAGTAATTTGTTTTTTTCTAAAATTGGAACGATACAGAGTAGATTGGTTTTCTGCTAAAATTGGAACGAAACAGTAATTAGTTTTTTCTAAAATTGGAACGATACAGAGTAGATTAGTTTTTTTTCCTAAAATTGGAACAATACAGTAATTTGTTTTTTTCCTAAAATTGGAACGATACAGAGTAGATTGTTTTTCTGCTAAAATTGGAACGAAACAGTAATTTGTTTTTTTCTAAAATTGGAACGATACAGAGTAGATTGGTTTTCTGCTAAAATTGGAACGAAACAGTAATTCGTTTTTTCTAAAATTTGAACGATACAGAGTAGATTAGTTTGTTTCCTAAAATTGGAACAATACAGTAATTTGTTTTTTTCAAAAATTGGAACGATACAGAGTAGATTGGTTTTCTGCTAAAATTGGAACAATACAGTAATTTGTTTTTTTCTAAAATTGGAACAATACAGGGTAGATTGGTTTTCTGCTAAAATTGGAACAAAACAGTAATTTGTTTTTTTCTAAAATTGGAACGATACAGAGTAGATTGGTTTTCTGCTAAAATTGAGGACCCCTTCTGTTCTTTGAGTTTTTGGCCCCTGGCCCCGTGCGGCCCCGCAGGGGCCGTGCGGACGCCGCCCCTGGGCATGGTGCCGAGCCCCAGGCCGCCCAGGCCTGGGAAACGCGGCCGGCGTGCCCTGGCATGGCCTCGTTTGCCCGTGGCGGGCCCAAAAGCCCGATAACTGGAACGCACAGCCTCCGCGTTCCTATTTTAGTCGGTGCGTTCCTATTCCCCTCTCGACCCGCCTCCCAGAACGTGGGAGGCGCCTTCCCAGAACGTGGGAGGCGCCTCCGACTCTATTAAAATACCATTTTTGTATATGCCCGCCCACAGTGTCCTGAGGTGACCCTGGCCCGAGGTGACCCGAGGTGACCCTGAAAGAAAAAGCAGTGCGCCGAGCGGTTTCCGTGTGTTTTACTCAAAATTGAGAACAATACACAATAGCATGTTTTTAAAAAGCATGTTGTGAGCTTGTAGATCAGCTATTTTCACTCATGCTTAAACATTTAATTTCTAATGAATGAAAGCTAGAATGAAGTGATAACTGAATGACATAGTGGAATCAGCCACATCAATTTAAGCCGTGCAGCTACAGATAACTAACCAGATTGATTACGTTAATGTTATCCATACTGATATTACCTTATTCACAATCCACGTTATCCATTGACAGCTTATTGATATAGATGACATGGTTATAAAACTATATGCATATGTATGCGGGATATGGCTCAGGAGCCACTGGAAGGTTTGACCTCTGTACTTCTCCTCCAGCCTGGATGATGCAGGCCGTGGCCTTCTTCAGCACCTCCACAGGCATCTTCACCTTCGACCCCGAGCGTGACTTCTGAATTTCAACTGGTTATAGTTTTAACTGGTTTGACCCTATACTGACTGACTTACTGACCGACTCAATCTATAGTTATTTCCTTTACCAGAGTAGGCAATAAAGCATTGGAAAACATTTTTGATTAAAGGTGGCACGTCGTGAGCTGGTGATCTGCTATTTCTGCAGAGTCTATTGTAGGTTACAATGAGATAGCCTTTATCTAGCTATGCATGCTCTAAACTGTGCTTAATATGTTTTCAAAAGGATGAAATATAAAATAATATATCATAATCAAAGGTCTACATCATTCATCTTTATGCTCATTGGGTCTTCTTCATCCATTCATTAATAGTTTGACCCCAGTTTGACAGCTGTCTGCTGTACCTAGAGAGGCATTATCATGGTACATGGTACATGGCTGGACAGATTATGCCAAATATCCCATGGAATACATGTTAACAAGGCAGAGCCAACACGCTAACATGGATTCTACATTCACGTGTTGGCACAAGGCCCTTGCGCTTGGACACGAGTTCATTATTTGAGGTTGTCATACTCATATTCCATGAATTGTCTTAGTTCTGAAGGTTCAGTTAACACAAACACATCTATAGCAACTCAAATTGACATTATAATATGACATATGACAATAATAATATAATATGTCAGCTCTATATGACATTAGAGCTGAACTATTGAACAGACTCTGCTAGGACTATGCTCTGTTACTGTGCATTGACGATACCTCGTGGCCATTCAGTTGCATGCATGCAGAGAAATCACAGCATCCATGAGAGGTGAGAGTGGTGTGTGAAATATGTGAATAATTATGACAGAACAGTAAGGTCGAGGGGTCATTGCCTTTGTTCTCAGAGTTACATTACTCAACTCACCTCTTCACTCTTGATTTTAGTTTTGTTCTCTGCCATGGTTAAATATGAATGAATGAATTAGTTAGTTAGTTAGTTAAACATTACAAATAAAATAAAATCATTATTCTGAAGTTAGTCTGTCAATAATTGTATATCAATAGTCTAGCTAAATTTGATTTATGGTTGTGAGCTTGTAGATCAGCTAATGTCCCAGTTCAAAGGAAGGTCAGTAAGGTTCAAAGCTCTAGGCTTCCTTATCAATCAATCCGTCCCCCAGATTGAAGGGAAGGAACCAGATCATAATAATACAACTTTATTTCTATAGCACCTTTCATGACATGAAATGCAGCTCAAAGTGCTTTACAGAACAATGGAGAATAAAAGAAAAGCAGTAATGCAATACAGTGAGGACATGAATAACAAAAAATAAAATAAAAGATCAATTAAAAGCAATGTTGTAGAAGTCATAGATAATTTTAAATCCTGGCTATGACAATACAGCGGAGAAAATAAATGGGTATATCACAGCAGGTTATTAGCAATGCAGGGAATCGCACCCCATATAGTCCAGCAAAAGCTGGCTATAGTACTATACCATTGCTTGTGTTTGCATGTGAATATGCCCCTAGACAGTTGTTAACACTTTAACTGCTACAGGTTCTAGCGGACCATGGCTTACTGGTGCTGAAGGGTTAACATGGGCTTTTTTAACTTTTTGGGGGGCCCACAGCGAGGGGCCTCTTATAGCGTGAATCACACCGCATAAATCAAAAGAAAGCCCAACTTGTCCACTTCAATTTAAAAAAAAAATTATGATTCTACCATCTTCCATTCTGGAGATATTGACCTTTTTCTAACACCTGCTTTTGCCTGCACGCTGCTTGTGAAAAAAAACAACAGAGATATGGAGGCCTGAAGTTGACAGACATTTCAGTTCAGTTTTTTTAGTTCAAAAGACCGATATAAAATTGAGCACAAATAATATCCTATACAAACCATATACCGAATGAAAGCCCTGAATGTCTACTTTTAGGAGGAAAACAGTACACATTGTACACATATACAGTTTGTCACTAATTGGCTATTGAATGCAGCTTGCGCCCACCAGAGAACTTTAGAGAAGGCATGGACCCGAAGAACTATTATTCACAAAATAAGGCCTATAGCGACATGTACATACTATATACCGTATGAAACAGTAGACTCTCTGCTTTCATAAGAAAAATACCACCCAGAAAAATCACACCCCTGTGAAGTGAGCAGTGCAATTGCACTGCTCACTTCACAGGGGTGTGATTTTTATTATTATTACAGTATTAGTATTTTTCTTATGAAAGCAGAGAGTCGACTGTTTCATACGGTATATAGTATGTACATGTCGCTATAGGCCTTATTTTGTGAATAATAGTTATTCAGGCCCATGCCATCTCTAAAGTTCTCTGAAAAAGATAATTTTAGAGAAAGCATGGACCTAACAACTAAATATTCACAAAATAAGGCCTATAGCGACATGTACATACTATATACCGTATGAAACAGAATACTCTCTGCTTTCATAAGAAAAATACTAATACTGTAATAATAATAGAAATCACACCCCAGTGAAGTGAGCAGTGCAATGTTGCACTGCTCACTTCACAACATTGCACTGCTCACTTCACAGGGGTGTGATTTTTATTATTACGAGTAAGACGCGCGAACGCGGAAAGCGAACGCAGATCGTAAATTGCAATAACAATTAGAATAAATTACAGACATGATCTGCAGGGTGTCATAGTTAGTGCTTGGACCACGCCAGCTCCATATATGGTCACAAAAGACGCCATCACACTCATGTCACCATGACTCAGCCATAACCATATAAGGAGTCCCCAAAGCAGGACCACGCCATCACACTCATGTCACCATGACTCACAAATCACTCAGCTCCATATATGGGCACAAAAGGGCCAGGTCCACATATACAGTAAGCGAGACAGACAGACAGACAGACACACACACACACACACACACACAGACAGACAGACAGACAGACAGACAGACGTGATCTGCTAGGTCTCATAGTAAGTGCTCATTGCATTCGCAATTACAGTATTAGTTTTTTTCTTATGAAAGCAGAGAGTCTTGATGCACATAATTATCTGATCATAAAACGGACTTGGAAACTTTCTTCTGCCTGCATCGTGGTCAGTCTCTCTCCTAAGTTGTTAGAAAATATAAATCAGCCTCAATCGTAGCCCCATATGTGCCCTCTCCCTACGCTCATTGAACTCATTCTGTGATTCGAGCTACAATCGCAGTAACAGGGGGGGGGGGGGGGGGGCAACTAGGCTTTGAGGAAATGATCTTGCATAATCAACATTATTGTCGATTGTCGTGTGCCGCTCCAAACATGTCCAGACATACCACTAACCTCATCGATCCAGTCTCGCGTATCTATAAGGTGAGACGCGAGACTGGATCGGATTGTGTCTGGACATGTTTGGAAAAAAAAACAACGACGATCGTGGATGGATGCGGCAGAAGCAGAAGCAGCACGCAACGTGTTTGGAAGAAAAAAAACAACGGGAAAGCACCACCTGTCGTTGCAAGACAAACACCCGTATGTTGCTGATAGACAGATAATAATCGATCCGATTATGTCCTGCCGTTCATTTAATCACATTAGGTGCAGGGCAGGCTGCTCGACGGTGAGTTTATAATAGCCTGTTGTAACGAGAAAGGGGGGTGGATGGTAGGATGCGGCAGCAGCAGAAGCAGCACGCAACGTGTTTGGGAGGAAAAAAAAACCGAGAAAGCACCACCTGTCGTTGCAAGACAAACACCCGTATGTTGCTGATAGACAGATAATAATCGATCCGATTATGTCCTGCCGTTCATTTTATCACATTAGGTGCAGGGCAGGCTGCTCGACGGTGAGTTTATAATAGCCTGTTGTAACGAGAAAGGGAGATGGATGGATGGATGCGAGCAAAGCAACAGCAGCAGCAGTACGGCTCGCGATCAGCGACCAACGTATCATGGCGGTCCCTCGATAATGATGTGCAATCTGTCGATGACTAACTCCACATGTGTCTGGCAAACGTTATGAAATCAATTATATACGGGCAGAGAGCAAATCGCGTTGTATCTTGTTCCGAGAATGAGAGTGCAAGCCTTGCAGTTGAAAGCAGTGGGGAGTGGGGGGGGAACTGCCAATGCGATCCAAGAGGAAGAGACCCCCCCCCCACCATTCTCCCTCGGGAGAAACCATGTAGAAACAGGAGGGGAGGGGGAATCGAGTGTATTCACACAGACAAGAGCATTGTCCCATCCATTTTAGATCCCCTGACATCTGCGTTGGTCTATGCCGGACGGCCGTCTCCATTACGTCGTACGTCCTCGCATAGACCAACCAATAGGCGGTGCCAGACGCTTCTCAGACCAACACCTCTTTTCAGCAGGGGGGGGTTTTAACTCTTTTTAGAGCCGATCGGTGTTACATTATGAGTTGTCCGGGCGCAAATATAGTTGAACTATAGTAATCAATAAAAAAACGTTTTTTGGACCATAAAACGTATAAAAACGTTATGCGCTTCTTAGGGGTGGCTATAATAAAACGTTTAAAAACGCTTTCAGCATTCTATGAGTTAAAATGAAACAATAAAAACACTAAAATAGCCAATCTACAATGAGCACAGCACAGTATTACAATATTTTATAATGTCCATATATATGCCAAAATGAACCAAAGATGTTCAAAATTAAAACAGATACCTTGGTGGGACCTGGTTGTAGCCCTGCTGCCTTTCAATAATTTCCAAACACCTTATAGGATTTAATAAAATAATATGAAATATTCCACTGTATGTCCCTCGAGCTACATGGATGGATATCATGCTAGCAGGTGCTAACAGCTCATAACTATCCATATATATGCCAAAATGAACCAAAGATGTTCCAAATTAAAATCGATTCCTTGGTGGGACCTGGTTGAAGACAAGGTGCCTTTAAATATTTTCCAAACACCTTGTACGATTTAATAAAAAATATTAAATATTCCACTGTCTGTCCCTCTGAGCTGCATGGATGGGAAGAAGGCTATCATGCTATGCTAGCATCTCCATAACTATCCATAACTTTGCCAAAAATGGACAAAAATTTCCAAATTAAAATCGATCCCTTATTGGCCCCTGGTTGAAGTCCTGCTGCCTTTAAATATTTTTCAAACACCTTGTATGATTTATTAAAAAAATATGAATAAATACCTACACCTGTAGCACTGAACAACAGAGCAAGATGGCCGCCGTTGTTGTCTTGAATCTGGGAGAGGGGGCGGTGCCCTGCAGTCAGCTGTCAGACAGGAGACTGACAGACAGCAGAACTGGCCAACTGGGCGCACTCCAAGCGATATTAGATGGGCCAATAGCCCTCCAGGGAACATAGAGAAATCTTAGAAAGACATTTTAGAACAACCCAGAGAAGTAGGTGATGGAGGGAGCGCAAGGACACGAGTTCATTATTTGAGGTTGTCATACTCATATTCCATGAATTGTCTTAGTTCTGAAGGTTCAGTTAACACAAACACATCTATAGCAACTCAAATTGACATTATAATATGACATATGACAATAATAATATAATATGTCAGCTCTATATGACATTAGAGCTGAACTATTGAACAGACTCTGCTAGGACTATGCTCTGTTACTGTGCATTGACGATACCTCGTGGCCATTCAGTTGCATGCATGCAGAGAAATCACAGCATCCATGAGAGGTGAGAGTGGTGTGTGAAATATGTGAATAATTATGACAGAACAGTAAGGTCGAGGGGTCATTGCCTTTGTTCTCAGAGTTACATTACTCAACTCACCTCTTCACTCTTGATTTTAGTTTTGTTCTCTGCCATGGTTAAATATGAATGAATGAATTAGTTAGTTAGTTAGTTAAACATTACAAATAAAATAAAATCATTATTCTGAAGTTAGTCTGTCAATAATTGTATATCAATAGTCTAGCTAAATTTGATTTATGGTTGTGAGCTTGTAGATCAGCTAATGTCCCAGTTCAAAGGAAGGTCAGTAAGGTTCAAAGCTCTAGGCTTCCTTATCAATCAATCCGTCCCCCAGATTGAAGGGAAGGAACCAGATCATAATAATACAACTTTATTTCTATAGCACCTTTCATGACATGAAATGCAGCTCAAAGTGCTTTACAGAACAATGGAGAATAAAAGAAAAGCAGTAATGCAATACAGTGAGGACATGAATAACAAAAAATAAAATAAAAGATCAATTAAAAGCAATGTTGTAGAAGTCATAGATAATTTTAAATCCTGGCTATGACAATACAGCGGAGAAAATAAATGGGTATATCACAGCAGGTTATTAGCAATGCAGGGAATCGCACCCCATATAGTCCAGCAAAAGCTGGCTATAGTACTATACCATTGCTTGTGTTTGCATGTGAATATGCCCCTAGACAGTTGTTAACACTTTAACTGCTACAGGTTCTAGCGGACCATGGCTTACTGGTGCTGAAGGGTTAACATGGGCTTTTTTAACTTTTTGGGGGGCCCACAGCGAGGGGCCTCTTATAGCGTGAATCACACCGCATAAATCAAAAGAAAGCCCAACTTGTCCACTTCAATTTAAAAAAAAAATTATGATTCTACCATCTTCCATTCTGGAGATATTGACCTTTTTCTAACACCTGCTTTTGCCTGCACGCTGCTTGTGAAAAAAAACAACAGAGATATGGAGGCCTGAAGTTGACAGACATTTCAGTTCAGTTTTTTTAGTTCAAAAGACCGATATAAAATTGAGCACAAATAATATCCTATACAAACCATATACCGAATGAAAGCCCTGAATGTCTACTTTTAGGAGGAAAACAGTACACATTGTACACATATACAGTTTGTCACTAATTGGCTATTGAATGCAGCTTGCGCCCACCAGAGAACTTTAGAGAAGGCATGGACCCGAAGAACTATTATTCACAAAATAAGGCCTATAGCGACATGTACATACTATATACCGTATGAAACAGTAGACTCTCTGCTTTCATAAGAAAAATACCACCCAGAAAAATCACACCCCTGTGAAGTGAGCAGTGCAATTGCACTGCTCACTTCACAGGGGTGTGATTTTTATTATTATTACAGTATTAGTATTTTTCTTATGAAAGCAGAGAGTCGACTGTTTCATACGGTATATAGTATGTACATGTCGCTATAGGCCTTATTTTGTGAATAATAGTTATTCAGGCCCATGCCATCTCTAAAGTTCTCTGAAAAAGATAATTTTAGAGAAAGCATGGACCTAACAACTAAATATTCACAAAATAAGGCCTATAGCGACATGTACATACTATATACCGTATGAAACAGAATACTCTCTGCTTTCATAAGAAAAATACTAATACTGTAATAATAATAGAAATCACACCCCAGTGAAGTGAGCAGTGCAATGTTGCACTGCTCACTTCACAACATTGCACTGCTCACTTCACAGGGGTGTGATTTTTATTATTACGAGTAAGACGCGCGAACGCGGAAAGCGAACGCAGATCGTAAATTGCAATAACAATTAGAATAAATTACAGACATGATCTGCAGGGTGTCATAGTTAGTGCTTGGACCACGCCAGCTCCATATATGGTCACAAAAGACGCCATCACACTCATGTCACCATGACTCAGCCATAACCATATAAGGAGTCCCCAAAGCAGGACCACGCCATCACACTCATGTCACCATGACTCACAAATCACTCAGCTCCATATATGGGCACAAAAGGGCCAGGTCCACATATACAGTAAGCGAGACAGACAGACAGACAGACACACACACACACACACACACACAGACAGACAGACAGACAGACAGACAGACGTGATCTGCTAGGTCTCATAGTAAGTGCTCATTGCATTCGCAATTACAGTATTAGTTTTTTTCTTATGAAAGCAGAGAGTCTTGATGCACATAATTATCTGATCATAAAACGGACTTGGAAACTTTCTTCTGCCTGCATCGTGGTCAGTCTCTCTCCTAAGTTGTTAGAAAATATAAATCAGCCTCAATCGTAGCCCCATATGTGCCCTCTCCCTACGCTCATTGAACTCATTCTGTGATTCGAGCTACAATCGCAGTAACAGGGGGGGGGGGGGGGGGCAACTAGGCTTTGAGGAAATGATCTTGCATAATCAACATTATTGTCGATTGTCGTGTGCCGCTCCAAACATGTCCAGACATACCACTAACCTCATCGATCCAGTCTCGCGTATCTATAAGGTGAGACGCGAGACTGGATCGGATTGTGTCTGGACATGTTTGGAAAAAAAAACAACGACGATCGTGGATGGATGCGGCAGAAGCAGAAGCAGCACGCAACGTGTTTGGAAGAAAAAAAACAACGGGAAAGCACCACCTGTCGTTGCAAGACAAACACCCGTATGTTGCTGATAGACAGATAATAATCGATCCGATTATGTCCTGCCGTTCATTTAATCACATTAGGTGCAGGGCAGGCTGCTCGACGGTGAGTTTATAATAGCCTGTTGTAACGAGAAAGGGGGGTGGATGGTAGGATGCGGCAGCAGCAGAAGCAGCACGCAACGTGTTTGGGAGGAAAAAAAAACCGAGAAAGCACCACCTGTCGTTGCAAGACAAACACCCGTATGTTGCTGATAGACAGATAATAATCGATCCGATTATGTCCTGCCGTTCATTTTATCACATTAGGTGCAGGGCAGGCTGCTCGACGGTGAGTTTATAATAGCCTGTTGTAACGAGAAAGGGAGATGGATGGATGGATGCGAGCAAAGCAACAGCAGCAGCAGTACGGCTCGCGATCAGCGACCAACGTATCATGGCGGTCCCTCGATAATGATGTGCAATCTGTCGATGACTAACTCCACATGTGTCTGGCAAACGTTATGAAATCAATTATATACGGGCAGAGAGCAAATCGCGTTGTATCTTGTTCCGAGAATGAGAGTGCAAGCCTTGCAGTTGAAAGCAGTGGGGAGTGGGGGGGGAACTGCCAATGCGATCCAAGAGGAAGAGACCCCCCCCCCACCATTCTCCCTCGGGAGAAACCATGTAGAAACAGGAGGGGAGGGGGAATCGAGTGTATTCACACAGACAAGAGCATTGTCCCATCCATTTTAGATCCCCTGACATCTGCGTTGGTCTATGCCGGACGGCCGTCTCCATTACGTCGTACGTCCTCGCATAGACCAACCAATAGGCGGTGCCAGACGCTTCTCAGACCAACACCTCTTTTCAGCAGGGGGGGGTTTTAACTCTTTTTAGAGCCGATCGGTGTTACATTATGAGTTGTCCGGGCGCAAATATAGTTGAACTATAGTAATCAATAAAAAAACGTTTTTTGGACCATAAAACGTATAAAAACGTTATGCGCTTCTTAGGGGTGGCTATAATAAAACGTTTAAAAACGCTTTCAGCATTCTATGAGTTAAAATGAAACAATAAAAACACTAAAATAGCCAATCTACAATGAGCACAGCACAGTATTACAATATTTTATAATGTCCATATATATGCCAAAATGAACCAAAGATGTTCAAAATTAAAACAGATACCTTGGTGGGACCTGGTTGTAGCCCTGCTGCCTTTCAATAATTTCCAAACACCTTATAGGATTTAATAAAATAATATGAAATATTCCACTGTATGTCCCTCGAGCTACATGGATGGATATCATGCTAGCAGGTGCTAACAGCTCATAACTATCCATATATATGCCAAAATGAACCAAAGATGTTCCAAATTAAAATCGATTCCTTGGTGGGACCTGGTTGAAGACAAGGTGCCTTTAAATATTTTCCAAACACCTTGTACGATTTAATAAAAAATATTAAATATTCCACTGTCTGTCCCTCTGAGCTGCATGGATGGGAAGAAGGCTATCATGCTATGCTAGCATCTCCATAACTATCCATAACTTTGCCAAAAATGGACAAAAATTTCCAAATTAAAATCGATCCCTTATTGGCCCCTGGTTGAAGTCCTGCTGCCTTTAAATATTTTTCAAACACCTTGTATGATTTATTAAAAAAATATGAATAAATACCTACACCTGTAGCACTGAACAACAGAGCAAGATGGCCGCCGTTGTTGTCTTGAATCTGGGAGAGGGGGCGGTGCCCTGCAGTCAGCTGTCAGACAGGAGACTGACAGACAGCAGAACTGGCCAACTGGGCGCACTCCAAGCGATATTAGATGGGCCAATAGCCCTCCAGGGAACATAGAGAAATCTTAGAAAGACATTTTAGAACAACCCAGAGAAGTAGGTGATGGAGGGAGCGCAAGGACACGAGTTCATTATTTGAGGTTGTCATACTCATATTCCATGAATTGTCTTAGTTCTGAAGGTTCAGTTAACACAAACACATCTATAGCAACTCAAATTGACATTATAATATGACATATGACAATAATAATATAATATGTCAGCTCTATATGACATTAGAGCTGAACTATTGAACAGACTCTGCTAGGACTATGCTCTGTTACTGTGCATTGACGATACCTCGTGGCCATTCAGTTGCATGCATGCAGAGAAATCACAGCATCCATGAGAGGTGAGAGTGGTGTGTGAAATATGTGAATAATTATGACAGAACAGTAAGGTCGAGGGGTCATTGCCTTTGTTCTCAGAGTTACATTACTCAACTCACCTCTTCACTCTTGATTTTAGTTTTGTTCTCTGCCATGGTTAAATATGAATGAATGAATTAGTTAGTTAGTTAGTTAAACATTACAAATAAAATAAAATCATTATTCTGAAGTTAGTCTGTCAATAATTGTATATCAATAGTCTAGCTAAATTTGATTTATGGTTGTGAGCTTGTAGATCAGCTAATGTCCCAGTTCAAAGGAAGGTCAGTAAGGTTCAAAGCTCTAGGCTTCCTTATCAATCAATCCGTCCCCCAGATTGAAGGGAAGGAACCAGATCATAATAATACAACTTTATTTCTATAGCACCTTTCATGACATGAAATGCAGCTCAAAGTGCTTTACAGAACAATGGAGAATAAAAGAAAAGCAGTAATGCAATACAGTGAGGACATGAATAACAAAAAATAAAATAAAAGATCAATTAAAAGCAATGTTGTAGAAGTCATAGATAATTTTAAATCCTGGCTATGACAATACAGCGGAGAAAATAAATGGGTATATCACAGCAGGTTATTAGCAATGCAGGGAATCGCACCCCATATAGTCCAGCAAAAGCTGGCTATAGTACTATACCATTGCTTGTGTTTGCATGTGAATATGCCCCTAGACAGTTGTTAACACTTTAACTGCTACAGGTTCTAGCGGACCATGGCTTACTGGTGCTGAAGGGTTAACATGGGCTTTTTTAACTTTTTGGGGGGCCCACAGCGAGGGGCCTCTTATAGCGTGAATCACACCGCATAAATCAAAAGAAAGCCCAACTTGTCCACTTCAATTTAAAAAAAAAATTATGATTCTACCATCTTCCATTCTGGAGATATTGACCTTTTTCTAACACCTGCTTTTGCCTGCACGCTGCTTGTGAAAAAAAACAACAGAGATATGGAGGCCTGAAGTTGACAGACATTTCAGTTCAGTTTTTTTAGTTCAAAAGACCGATATAAAATTGAGCACAAATAATATCCTATACAAACCATATACCGAATGAAAGCCCTGAATGTCTACTTTTAGGAGGAAAACAGTACACATTGTACACATATACAGTTTGTCACTAATTGGCTATTGAATGCAGCTTGCGCCCACCAGAGAACTTTAGAGAAGGCATGGACCCGAAGAACTATTATTCACAAAATAAGGCCTATAGCGACATGTACATACTATATACCGTATGAAACAGTAGACTCTCTGCTTTCATAAGAAAAATACCACCCAGAAAAATCACACCCCTGTGAAGTGAGCAGTGCAATTGCACTGCTCACTTCACAGGGGTGTGATTTTTATTATTATTACAGTATTAGTATTTTTCTTATGAAAGCAGAGAGTCGACTGTTTCATACGGTATATAGTATGTACATGTCGCTATAGGCCTTATTTTGTGAATAATAGTTATTCAGGCCCATGCCATCTCTAAAGTTCTCTGAAAAAGATAATTTTAGAGAAAGCATGGACCTAACAACTAAATATTCACAAAATAAGGCCTATAGCGACATGTACATACTATATACCGTATGAAACAGAATACTCTCTGCTTTCATAAGAAAAATACTAATACTGTAATAATAATAGAAATCACACCCCAGTGAAGTGAGCAGTGCAATGTTGCACTGCTCACTTCACAACATTGCACTGCTCACTTCACAGGGGTGTGATTTTTATTATTACGAGTAAGACGCGCGAACGCGGAAAGCGAACGCAGATCGTAAATTGCAATAACAATTAGAATAAATTACAGACATGATCTGCAGGGTGTCATAGTTAGTGCTTGGACCACGCCAGCTCCATATATGGTCACAAAAGACGCCATCACACTCATGTCACCATGACTCAGCCATAACCATATAAGGAGTCCCCAAAGCAGGACCACGCCATCACACTCATGTCACCATGACTCACAAATCACTCAGCTCCATATATGGGCACAAAAGGGCCAGGTCCACATATACAGTAAGCGAGACAGACAGACAGACAGACACACACACACACACACACACACAGACAGACAGACAGACAGACAGACAGACGTGATCTGCTAGGTCTCATAGTAAGTGCTCATTGCATTCGCAATTACAGTATTAGTTTTTTTCTTATGAAAGCAGAGAGTCTTGATGCACATAATTATCTGATCATAAAACGGACTTGGAAACTTTCTTCTGCCTGCATCGTGGTCAGTCTCTCTCCTAAGTTGTTAGAAAATATAAATCAGCCTCAATCGTAGCCCCATATGTGCCCTCTCCCTACGCTCATTGAACTCATTCTGTGATTCGAGCTACAATCGCAGTAACAGGGGGGGGGGGGGGGGGCAACTAGGCTTTGAGGAAATGATCTTGCATAATCAACATTATTGTCGATTGTCGTGTGCCGCTCCAAACATGTCCAGACATACCACTAACCTCATCGATCCAGTCTCGCGTATCTATAAGGTGAGACGCGAGACTGGATCGGATTGTGTCTGGACATGTTTGGAAAAAAAAACAACGACGATCGTGGATGGATGCGGCAGAAGCAGAAGCAGCACGCAACGTGTTTGGAAGAAAAAAAACAACGGGAAAGCACCACCTGTCGTTGCAAGACAAACACCCGTATGTTGCTGATAGACAGATAATAATCGATCCGATTATGTCCTGCCGTTCATTTAATCACATTAGGTGCAGGGCAGGCTGCTCGACGGTGAGTTTATAATAGCCTGTTGTAACGAGAAAGGGGGGTGGATGGTAGGATGCGGCAGCAGCAGAAGCAGCACGCAACGTGTTTGGGAGGAAAAAAAAACCGAGAAAGCACCACCTGTCGTTGCAAGACAAACACCCGTATGTTGCTGATAGACAGATAATAATCGATCCGATTATGTCCTGCCGTTCATTTTATCACATTAGGTGCAGGGCAGGCTGCTCGACGGTGAGTTTATAATAGCCTGTTGTAACGAGAAAGGGAGATGGATGGATGGATGCGAGCAAAGCAACAGCAGCAGCAGTACGGCTCGCGATCAGCGACCAACGTATCATGGCGGTCCCTCGATAATGATGTGCAATCTGTCGATGACTAACTCCACATGTGTCTGGCAAACGTTATGAAATCAATTATATACGGGCAGAGAGCAAATCGCGTTGTATCTTGTTCCGAGAATGAGAGTGCAAGCCTTGCAGTTGAAAGCAGTGGGGAGTGGGGGGGGAACTGCCAATGCGATCCAAGAGGAAGAGACCCCCCCCCCACCATTCTCCCTCGGGAGAAACCATGTAGAAACAGGAGGGGAGGGGGAATCGAGTGTATTCACACAGACAAGAGCATTGTCCCATCCATTTTAGATCCCCTGACATCTGCGTTGGTCTATGCCGGACGGCCGTCTCCATTACGTCGTACGTCCTCGCATAGACCAACCAATAGGCGGTGCCAGACGCTTCTCAGACCAACACCTCTTTTCAGCAGGGGGGGGTTTTAACTCTTTTTAGAGCCGATCGGTGTTACATTATGAGTTGTCCGGGCGCAAATATAGTTGAACTATAGTAATCAATAAAAAAACGTTTTTTGGACCATAAAACGTATAAAAACGTTATGCGCTTCTTAGGGGTGGCTATAATAAAACGTTTAAAAACGCTTTCAGCATTCTATGAGTTAAAATGAAACAATAAAAACACTAAAATAGCCAATCTACAATGAGCACAGCACAGTATTACAATATTTTATAATGTCCATATATATGCCAAAATGAACCAAAGATGTTCAAAATTAAAACAGATACCTTGGTGGGACCTGGTTGTAGCCCTGCTGCCTTTCAATAATTTCCAAACACCTTATAGGATTTAATAAAATAATATGAAATATTCCACTGTATGTCCCTCGAGCTACATGGATGGATATCATGCTAGCAGGTGCTAACAGCTCATAACTATCCATATATATGCCAAAATGAACCAAAGATGTTCCAAATTAAAATCGATTCCTTGGTGGGACCTGGTTGAAGACAAGGTGCCTTTAAATATTTTCCAAACACCTTGTACGATTTAATAAAAAATATTAAATATTCCACTGTCTGTCCCTCTGAGCTGCATGGATGGGAAGAAGGCTATCATGCTATGCTAGCATCTCCATAACTATCCATAACTTTGCCAAAAATGGACAAAAATTTCCAAATTAAAATCGATCCCTTATTGGCCCCTGGTTGAAGTCCTGCTGCCTTTAAATATTTTTCAAACACCTTGTATGATTTATTAAAAAAATATGAATAAATACCTACACCTGTAGCACTGAACAACAGAGCAAGATGGCCGCCGTTGTTGTCTTGAATCTGGGAGAGGGGGCGGTGCCCTGCAGTCAGCTGTCAGACAGGAGACTGACAGACAGCAGAACTGGCCAACTGGGCGCACTCCAAGCGATATTAGATGGGCCAATAGCCCTCCAGGGAACATAGAGAAATCTTAGAAAGACATTTTAGAACAACCCAGAGAAGTAGGTGATGGAGGGAGCGCAAGGACACGAGTTCATTATTTGAGGTTGTCATACTCATATTCCATGAATTGTCTTAGTTCTGAAGGTTCAGTTAACACAAACACATCTATAGCAACTCAAATTGACATTATAATATGACATATGACAATAATAATATAATATGTCAGCTCTATATGACATTAGAGCTGAACTATTGAACAGACTCTGCTAGGACTATGCTCTGTTACTGTGCATTGACGATACCTCGTGGCCATTCAGTTGCATGCATGCAGAGAAATCACAGCATCCATGAGAGGTGAGAGTGGTGTGTGAAATATGTGAATAATTATGACAGAACAGTAAGGTCGAGGGGTCATTGCCTTTGTTCTCAGAGTTACATTACTCAACTCACCTCTTCACTCTTGATTTTAGTTTTGTTCTCTGCCATGGTTAAATATGAATGAATGAATTAGTTAGTTAGTTAGTTAAACATTACAAATAAAATAAAATCATTATTCTGAAGTTAGTCTGTCAATAATTGTATATCAATAGTCTAGCTAAATTTGATTTATGGTTGTGAGCTTGTAGATCAGCTAATGTCCCAGTTCAAAGGAAGGTCAGTAAGGTTCAAAGCTCTAGGCTTCCTTATCAATCAATCCGTCCCCCAGATTGAAGGGAAGGAACCAGATCATAATAATACAACTTTATTTCTATAGCACCTTTCATGACATGAAATGCAGCTCAAAGTGCTTTACAGAACAATGGAGAATAAAAGAAAAGCAGTAATGCAATACAGTGAGGACATGAATAACAAAAAATAAAATAAAAGATCAATTAAAAGCAATGTTGTAGAAGTCATAGATAATTTTAAATCCTGGCTATGACAATACAGCGGAGAAAATAAATGGGTATATCACAGCAGGTTATTAGCAATGCAGGGAATCGCACCCCATATAGTCCAGCAAAAGCTGGCTATAGTACTATACCATTGCTTGTGTTTGCATGTGAATATGCCCCTAGACAGTTGTTAACACTTTAACTGCTACAGGTTCTAGCGGACCATGGCTTACTGGTGCTGAAGGGTTAACATGGGCTTTTTTAACTTTTTGGGGGGCCCACAGCGAGGGGCCTCTTATAGCGTGAATCACACCGCATAAATCAAAAGAAAGCCCAACTTGTCCACTTCAATTTAAAAAAAAAATTATGATTCTACCATCTTCCATTCTGGAGATATTGACCTTTTTCTAACACCTGCTTTTGCCTGCACGCTGCTTGTGAAAAAAAACAACAGAGATATGGAGGCCTGAAGTTGACAGACATTTCAGTTCAGTTTTTTTAGTTCAAAAGACCGATATAAAATTGAGCACAAATAATATCCTATACAAACCATATACCGAATGAAAGCCCTGAATGTCTACTTTTAGGAGGAAAACAGTACACATTGTACACATATACAGTTTGTCACTAATTGGCTATTGAATGCAGCTTGCGCCCACCAGAGAACTTTAGAGAAGGCATGGACCCGAAGAACTATTATTCACAAAATAAGGCCTATAGCGACATGTACATACTATATACCGTATGAAACAGTAGACTCTCTGCTTTCATAAGAAAAATACCACCCAGAAAAATCACACCCCTGTGAAGTGAGCAGTGCAATTGCACTGCTCACTTCACAGGGGTGTGATTTTTATTATTATTACAGTATTAGTATTTTTCTTATGAAAGCAGAGAGTCGACTGTTTCATACGGTATATAGTATGTACATGTCGCTATAGGCCTTATTTTGTGAATAATAGTTATTCAGGCCCATGCCATCTCTAAAGTTCTCTGAAAAAGATAATTTTAGAGAAAGCATGGACCTAACAACTAAATATTCACAAAATAAGGCCTATAGCGACATGTACATACTATATACCGTATGAAACAGAATACTCTCTGCTTTCATAAGAAAAATACTAATACTGTAATAATAATAGAAATCACACCCCAGTGAAGTGAGCAGTGCAATGTTGCACTGCTCACTTCACAACATTGCACTGCTCACTTCACAGGGGTGTGATTTTTATTATTACGAGTAAGACGCGCGAACGCGGAAAGCGAACGCAGATCGTAAATTGCAATAACAATTAGAATAAATTACAGACATGATCTGCAGGGTGTCATAGTTAGTGCTTGGACCACGCCAGCTCCATATATGGTCACAAAAGACGCCATCACACTCATGTCACCATGACTCAGCCATAACCATATAAGGAGTCCCCAAAGCAGGACCACGCCATCACACTCATGTCACCATGACTCACAAATCACTCAGCTCCATATATGGGCACAAAAGGGCCAGGTCCACATATACAGTAAGCGAGACAGACAGACAGACAGACACACACACACACACACACACACAGACAGACAGACAGACAGACAGACAGACGTGATCTGCTAGGTCTCATAGTAAGTGCTCATTGCATTCGCAATTACAGTATTAGTTTTTTTCTTATGAAAGCAGAGAGTCTTGATGCACATAATTATCTGATCATAAAACGGACTTGGAAACTTTCTTCTGCCTGCATCGTGGTCAGTCTCTCTCCTAAGTTGTTAGAAAATATAAATCAGCCTCAATCGTAGCCCCATATGTGCCCTCTCCCTACGCTCATTGAACTCATTCTGTGATTCGAGCTACAATCGCAGTAACAGGGGGGGGGGGGGGGGCAACTAGGCTTTGAGGAAATGATCTTGCATAATCAACATTATTGTCGATTGTCGTGTGCCGCTCCAAACATGTCCAGACATACCACTAACCTCATCGATCCAGTCTCGCGTATCTATAAGGTGAGACGCGAGACTGGATCGGATTGTGTCTGGACATGTTTGGAAAAAAAAACAACGACGATCGTGGATGGATGCGGCAGAAGCAGAAGCAGCACGCAACGTGTTTGGAAGAAAAAAAACAACGGGAAAGCACCACCTGTCGTTGCAAGACAAACACCCGTATGTTGCTGATAGACAGATAATAATCGATCCGATTATGTCCTGCCGTTCATTTAATCACATTAGGTGCAGGGCAGGCTGCTCGACGGTGAGTTTATAATAGCCTGTTGTAACGAGAAAGGGGGGTGGATGGGTAGGATGCGGCAGCAGCAGAAGCAGCACGCAACGTGTTTGGGAGGAAAAAAAAACCGAGAAAGCACCACCTGTCGTTGCAAGACAAACACCCGTATGTTGCTGATAGACAGATAATAATCGATCCGATTATGTCCTGCCGTTCATTTTATCACATTAGGTGCAGGGCAGGCTGCTCGACGGTGAGTTTATAATAGCCTGTTGTAACGAGAAAGGGAGATGGATGGATGGATGCGAGCAAAGCAACAGCAGCAGCAGTACGGCTCGCGATCAGCGACCAACGTATCATGGCGGTCCCTCGATAATGATGTGCAATCTGTCGATGACTAACTCCACATGTGTCTGGCAAACGTTATGAAATCAATTATATACGGGCAGAGAGCAAATCGCGTTGTATCTTGTTCCGAGAATGAGAGTGCAAGCCTTGCAGTTGAAAGCAGTGGGGAGTGGGGGGGGAACTGCCAATGCGATCCAAGAGGAAGAGACCCCCCCCCCACCATTCTCCCTCGGGAGAAACCATGTAGAAACAGGAGGGGAGGGGGAATCGAGTGTATTCACACAGACAAGAGCATTGTCCCATCCATTTTAGATCCCCTGACATCTGCGTTGGTCTATGCCGGACGGCCGTCTCCATTACGTCGTACGTCCTCGCATAGACCAACCAATAGGCGGTGCCAGACGCTTCTCAGACCAACACCTCTTTTCAGCAGGGGGGGGTTTTAACTCTTTTTAGAGCCGATCGGTGTTACATTATGAGTTGTCCGGGCGCAAATATAGTTGAACTATAGTAATCAATAAAAAAACGTTTTTTGGACCATAAAACGTATAAAAACGTTATGCGCTTCTTAGGGGTGGCTATAATAAAACGTTTAAAAACGCTTTCAGCATTCTATGAGTTAAAATGAAACAATAAAAACACTAAAATAGCCAATCTACAATGAGCACAGCACAGTATTACAATATTTTATAATGTCCATATATATGCCAAAATGAACCAAAGATGTTCAAAATTAAAACAGATACCTTGGTGGGACCTGGTTGTAGCCCTGCTGCCTTTCAATAATTTCCAAACACCTTATAGGATTTAATAAAATAATATGAAATATTCCACTGTATGTCCCTCGAGCTACATGGATGGATATCATGCTAGCAGGTGCTAACAGCTCATAACTATCCATATATATGCCAAAATGAACCAAAGATGTTCCAAATTAAAATCGATTCCTTGGTGGGACCTGGTTGAAGACAAGGTGCCTTTAAATATTTTCCAAACACCTTGTACGATTTAATAAAAAATATTAAATATTCCACTGTCTGTCCCTCTGAGCTGCATGGATGGGAAGAAGGCTATCATGCTATGCTAGCATCTCCATAACTATCCATAACTTTGCCAAAAATGGACAAAAATGTTCCAAATTAAAATCGATCCCTTATTGGCCCCTGGTTGAAGTCCTGCTGCCTTTAAATATTTTTCAAACACCTTGTATGATTTAATAAAAAATATTAAATATTCCACTGTCTGTCCCTCTGAGCTGCATGGATGGGAAGAAGGCTATCATGCTATGCTAGCATCTCCATAACTATCCATAACTTTGCCAAAAATGGACAAAAATTTCCAAATTAAAATCGATCCCTTATTGGCCCCTGGTTGAAGTCCTGCTGCCTTTAAATATTTTTCAAACACCTTGTATGATTTATTAAAAAAATATGAATAAATACCTACACCTGTAGCACTGAACAACAGAGCAAGATGGCCGCCGTTGTTGTCTTGAATCTGGGAGAGGGGGCGGTGCCCTGCAGTCAGCTGTCAGACAGGAGACTGACAGACAGCAGAACTGGCCAACTGGGCGCACTCCAAGCGATATTAGATGGGCCAATAGCCCTCCAGGGAACATAGAGAAATCTTAGAAAGACATTTTAGAACAACCCAGAGAAGTAGGTGATGGAGGGAGCGCAAGGATGACACGCAAATTCGTGAAGCGTTCCGTATTTTTCACCATTTTGAGCTCCTTTTTTTGCGAATCCACTTTTTTTTTTGCTAAAATTGTAAAATTGGAACAATACAGTAATTTGTTTTTTCTAAAATTGGAACGATACAGAGTAGATTGGTTTTCTGCTAAAATTGGAACAAAACAGTAATTCGGTTTTTTCTAAAATTGGAACGATACAGAGTAGATTGGTTTTCTGCTACAATTGAGGATCCGGAACAATTCTCTCTGTTTTACCCCTGCCCTTATTGGCCGCCCAAAAGCATGCAGGCTCCCATTGGCCCGTGAGTTCCAACCTCTCGGCCAACGGGAGATTGCCCCTGTGTTTCAATGGCGTTGCCACGTCTGCTCGTATCAAGCCTGGCTTCGTCCACTGAAAACGTTTTTATTTCGGGAACATTTTTCTGATTTTATTTGACTTGATTATGTTGTTCTTATTTGCTTGTTGTACTGTCACTGTTTTAATTATGATTGATTTTATTGTGTCACTGTACAGCACTTTGTAACATTGTTAAGAAAGGTGCTTTATAAATAAAATGTACTTACTTACTTACACAAGGCAGGTCGCTGGTTTCCGTGGCAAAACATGGCAACGACCCAGTGCGTCTCACAATGTTGTGATTTCTCTGCATGCATGCAATTAAAATGAATGACCATTAGGTGTCGTCAATGCACAGCGTCTGATCAATAGTTGAAATGTCAATTTTGATTGATTGATTGAAATATTTATTAACAGTTTGCAGAATTACAGTAGGCCTACATTTCAAGCACAAACTCAATACAAAGACTGTTAACTGTGAGTGGACGACCCAATTAAGCCTTACACTTGTTTACCAAAAGGGCATTGTTCAATTCATCAAAACATTTAGAGACAAACAAATAGACACTTAAATCAAATGTAAAATTCTACAGTGTAAAGACACCAATTTAATTATAAATGTCAATATAGTTGAATATCTAAGAATATCAATTTAAAATGTATTATCCAATACAAATTTCCTTACCATTTTTAATGTTTTAGTTTTGTATTGCTATTTTTATTTGCTAATTGTAGATTGACCTACTTTTTGTTTCTGGCATTCCGCTGCTTGTTATTTTTTATTTTATTTTCATGTGAAGTACTTTGAGTTGCATTTTATGTATGAAATGTGCTATATAAATAAAGTTTAATATGTGAAGTACTTTGAGTTGTCAAGGATGCAGACAGAGTTGAACCCAGGAGCAAAGTCACAACAAACTAGAGTATAATATTTAACAGGCAGGACATCTGTGACACAGGTTATGAACTGACAATGAGTGTTTGTACTGAGTCCAGTTTTATAGTGAGCAGGTTGATTGGAGAAGTGTTCACTGCTGGGCTGACGAGGTAGTTGACAGGTGTGTAAATGGAACTGGGTGTGCTGGAATGGGATATGGGAGGCCAGTGTGGAGTCACAGACTGAGGGAGAGACAGAATGTGACAGAGTTGCATTTTACGTATGAAATGTGCTATATAAATAAAGTTTACACCACTGACTGTCCCTCCATATAAAATAAAGGCGAAAGTCACCATAAAAAATTGATCAGTTACAATTCCAGACTATGAAGAATCATTTAATAAAGGAAGACTTCCAGATTCAGTTAGATTAGCTACAATAATTGTGATATTAAAAGTTAAATCAAGTAAACCTTCAACTGAATGCTCGTCATATGACATAACAGAGAGGAATGGGCCGGACCCTCAATTGAGGATCCGGAACAATTCTCTCTGTTTTACCCCTGCCCTTATTGGCCGCCCAAAAGCATGCAGGCTCCCATTGGCCCGTGAGTTCCAACCTCTCGGCCAACGGGAGATTGCCCCTGTGTTTCAATGGCGTTGCCACGTCTGCTCGTATCAAGCCTGGCTTCGTCCACTGAAAACGTTTTTATTTCGGGAACATTTTTCTGATTTTATTTGACTTGATTATGTTGTTCTTATTTGCTTGTTGTACTGTCACTGTTTTAATTATGATTGATTTTATTGTGTCACTGTACAGCACTTTGTAACATTGTTAAGAAAGGTGCTTTATAAATAAAATGTACTTACTTACTTACACAAGGCAGGTCGCTGGTTTCCGTGGCAAAACATGGCAACGACCCAGTGCGTCTCACAATGTTGTGATTTCTCTGCATGCATGCAATTAAAATGAATGACCATTAGGTGTCGTCAATGCACAGCGTCTGATCAATAGTTGAAATGTCAATTTTGATTGATTGATTGAAATATTTATTAACAGTTTGCAGAATTACAGTAGGCCTACATTTCAAGCACAAACTCAATACAAAGACTGTTAACTGTGAGTGGACGACCCAATTAAGCCTTACACTTGTTTACCAAAAGGGCATTGTTCAATTCATCAAAACATTTAGAGACAAACAAATAGACACTTAAATCAAATGTAAAATTCTACAGTGTAAAGACACCAATTTAATTATAAATGTCAATATAGTTGAATATCTAAGAATATCAATTTAAAATGTATTATCCAATACAAATTTCCTTACCATTTTTAATGTTTTAGTTTTGTATTGCTATTTTTATTTGCTAATTGTAGATTGACCTACTTTTTGTTTCTGGCATTCCGCTGCTTGTTATTTTTTATTTTATTTTCATGTGAAGTACTTTGAGTTGCATTTTATGTATGAAATGTGCTATATAAATAAAGTTTAATATGTGAAGTACTTTGAGTTGTCAAGGATGCAGACAGAGTTGAACCCAGGAGCAAAGTCACAACAAACTAGAGTATAATATTTAACAGGCAGGACATCTGTGACACAGGTTATGAACTGACAATGAGTGTTTGTACTGAGTCCAGTTTTATAGTGAGCAGGTTGATTGGAGAAGTGTTCACTGCTGGGCTGACGAGGTAGTTGACAGGTGTGTAAATGGAACTGGGTGTGCTGGAATGGGATATGGGAGGCCAGTGTGGAGTCACAGACTGAGGGAGAGACAGAATGTGACAGAGTTGCATTTTACGTATGAAATGTGCTATATAAATAAAGTTTACACCACTGACTGTCCCTCCATATAAAATAAAGGCGAAAGTCACCATAAAAAATTGATCAGTTACAATTCCAGACTATGAAGAATCATTTAATAAAGGAAGACTTCCAGATTCAGTTAGATTAGCTACAATAATTGTGATATTAAAAGTTAAATCAAGTAAACCTTCAACTGAATGCTCGTCATATGACATAACAGAGAGGAATGGGCCGGACCCTCAATTGAGGATCCGGAACAATTCTCTCTGTTTTACCCCTGCCCTTATTGGCCGCCCAAAAGCATGCAGGCTCCCATTGGCCCGTGAGTTCCAACCTCTCGGCCAACGGGAGATTGCCCCTGTGTTTCAATGGCGTTGCCACGTCTGCTCGTATCAAGCCTGGCTTCGTCCACTGAAAACGTTTTTATTTCGGGAACATTTTTCTGATTTTATTTGACTTGATTATGTTGTTCTTATTTGCTTGTTGTACTGTCACTGTTTTAATTATGATTGATTTTATTGTGTCACTGTACAGCACTTTGTAACATTGTTAAGAAAGGTGCTTTATAAATAAAATGTACTTACTTACTTACACAAGGCAGGTCGCTGGTTTCCGTGGCAAAACATGGCAACGACCCAGTGCGTCTCACAATGTTGTGATTTCTCTGCATGCATGCAATTAAAATGAATGACCATTAGGTGTCGTCAATGCACAGCGTCTGATCAATAGTTGAAATGTCAATTTTGATTGATTGATTGAAATATTTATTAACAGTTTGCAGAATTACAGTAGGCCTACATTTCAAGCACAAACTCAATACAAAGACTGTTAACTGTGAGTGGACGACCCAATTAAGCCTTACACTTGTTTACCAAAAGGGCATTGTTCAATTCATCAAAACATTTAGAGACAAACAAAATAGACACTTAAATCAAATGTAAAATTCTACAGTGTAAAGACACCAATTTAATTATAAATGTCAATATAGTTGAATATCTAAGAATATCAATTTAAAATGTATTATCCAATACAAATTTCCTTACCATTTTTAATGTTTTAGTTTTGTATTGCTATTTTTATTTGCTAATTGTAGATTGACCTACTTTTTGTTTCTGGCATTCCGCTGCTTGTTATTTTTTATTTTATTTTCATGTGAAGTACTTTGAGTTGCATTTTATGTATGAAATGTGCTATATAAATAAAGTTTAATATGTGAAGTACTTTGAGTTGTCAAGGATGCAGACAGAGTTGAACCCAGGAGCAAAGTCACAACAAACTAGAGTATAATATTTAACAGGCAGGACATCTGTGACACAGGTTATGAACTGACAATGAGTGTTTGTACTGAGTCCAGTTTTATAGTGAGCAGGTTGATTGGAGAAGTGTTCACTGCTGGGCTGACGAGGTAGTTGACAGGTGTGTAAATGGAACTGGGTGTGCTGGAATGGGATATGGGAGGCCAGTGTGGAGTCACAGACTGAGGGAGAGACAGAATGTGACAGAGTTGCATTTTACGTATGAAATGTGCTATATAAATAAAGTTTACACCACTGACTGTCCCTCCATATAAAATAAAGGCGAAAGTCACCATAAAAAATTGATCAGTTACAATTCCAGACTATGAAGAATCATTTAATAAAGGAAGACTTCCAGATTCAGTTAGATTAGCTACAATAATTGTGATATTAAAAGTTAAATCAAGTAAACCTTCAACTGAATGCTCGTCATATGACATAACAGAGAGGAATGGGCCGGACCCTCAATTGAGGATCCGGAACAATTCTCTCTGTTTTACCCCTGCCCTTATTGGCCGCCCAAAAGCATGCAGGCTCCCATTGGCCCGTGAGTTCCAACCTCTCGGCCAACGGGAGATTGCCCCTGTGTTTCAATGGCGTTGCCACGTCTGCTCGTATCAAGCCTGGCTTCGTCCACTGAAAACGTTTTTATTTCGGGAACATTTTTCTGATTTTATTTGACTTGATTATGTTGTTCTTATTTGCTTGTTGTACTGTCACTGTTTTAATTATGATTGATTTTATTGTGTCACTGTACAGCACTTTGTAACATTGTTAAGAAAGGTGCTTTATAAATAAAATGTACTTACTTACTTACACAAGGCAGGTCGCTGGTTTCCGTGGCAAAACATGGCAACGACCCAGTGCGTCTCACAATGTTGTGATTTCTCTGCATGCATGCAATTAAAATGAATGACCATTAGGTGTCGTCAATGCACAGCGTCTGATCAATAGTTGAAATGTCAATTTTGATTGATTGATTGAAATATTTATTAACAGTTTGCAGAATTACAGTAGGCCTACATTTCAAGCACAAACTCAATACAAAGACTGTTAACTGTGAGTGGACGACCCAATTAAGCCTTACACTTGTTTACCAAAAGGGCATTGTTCAATTCATCAAAACATTTAGAGACAAACAAATAGACACTTAAATCAAATGTAAAATTCTACAGTGTAAAGACACCAATTTAATTATAAATGTCAATATAGTTGAATATCTAAGAATATCAATTTAAAATGTATTATCCAATACAAATTTCCTTACCATTTTTAATGTTTTAGTTTTGTATTGCTATTTTTATTTGCTAATTGTAGATTGACCTACTTTTTGTTTCTGGCATTCCGCTGCTTGTTATTTTTTATTTTATTTTCATGTGAAGTACTTTGAGTTGCATTTTATGTATGAAATGTGCTATATAAATAAAGTTTAATATGTGAAGTACTTTGAGTTGTCAAGGATGCAGACAGAGTTGAACCCAGGAGCAAAGTCACAACAAACTAGAGTATAATATTTAACAGGCAGGACATCTGTGACACAGGTTATGAACTGACAATGAGTGTTTGTACTGAGTCCAGTTTTATAGTGAGCAGGTTGATTGGAGAAGTGTTCACTGCTGGGCTGACGAGGTAGTTGACAGGTGTGTAAATGGAACTGGGTGTGCTGGAATGGGATATGGGAGGCCAGTGTGGAGTCACAGACTGAGGGAGAGACAGAATGTGACAGAGTTGCATTTTATGTATGAAATGTGCTATATAAATAAAGTTTACACCACTGACTGTCCCTCCATATAAAATAAAGGCGAAAGTCACCATAAAAAATTGATCAGTTACAATTCCAGACTATGAAGAATCATTTAATAAAGGAAGACTTCCAGATTCAGTTAGATTAGCTACAATAATTGTGATATTAAAAGTTAAATCAAGTAAACCTTCAACTGAATGCTCGTCATATGACATAACAGAGAGGAATGGGCCGGACCCTCAATTGAGGATCCGGAACAATTCTCTCTGTTTTACCCCTGCCCTTATTGGCCGCCCAAAAGCATGCAGGCTCCCATTGGCCCGTGAGTTCCAACCTCTCGGCCAACGGGAGATTGCCCCTGTGTTTCAATGGCGTTGCCACGTCTGCTCGTATCAAGCCTGGCTTCGTCCACTGAAAACGTTTTTATTTCGGGAACATTTTTCTGATTTTATTTGACTTGATTATGTTGTTCTTATTTGCTTGTTGTACTGTCACTGTTTTAATTATGATTGATTTTATTGTGTCACTGTACAGCACTTTGTAACATTGTTAAGAAAGGTGCTTTATAAATAAAATGTACTTACTTACTTACACAAGGCAGGTCGCTGGTTTCCGTGGCAAAACATGGCAACGACCCAGTGCGTCTCACAATGTTGTGATTTCTCTGCATGCATGCAATTAAAATGAATGACCATTAGGTGTCGTCAATGCACAGCGTCTGATCAATAGTTGAAATGTCAATTTTGATTGATTGATTGAAATATTTATTAACAGTTTGCAGAATTACAGTAGGCCTACATTTCAAGCACAAACTCAATACAAAGACTGTTAACTGTGAGTGGACGACCCAATTAAGCCTTACACTTGTTTACCAAAAGGGCATTGTTCAATTCATCAAAACATTTAGAGACAAACAAATAGACACTTAAATCAAATGTAAAATTCTACAGTGTAAAGACACCAATTTAATTATAAATGTCAATATAGTTGAATATCTAAGAATATCAATTTAAAATGTATTATCCAATACAAATTTCCTTACCATTTTTAATGTTTTAGTTTTGTATTGCTATTTTTATTTGCTAATTGTAGATTGACCTACTTTTTGTTTCTGGCATTCCGCTGCTTGTTATTTTTTATTTTATTTTCATGTGAAGTACTTTGAGTTGCATTTTATGTATGAAATGTGCTATATAAATAAAGTTTAATATGTGAAGTACTTTGAGTTGTCAAGGATGCAGACAGAGTTGAACCCAGGAGCAAAGTCACAACAAACTAGAGTATAATATTTAACAGGCAGGACATCTGTGACACAGGTTATGAACTGACAATGAGTGTTTGTACTGAGTCCAGTTTTATAGTGAGCAGGTTGATTGGAGAAGTGTTCACTGCTGGGCTGACGAGGTAGTTGACAGGTGTGTAAATGGAACTGGGTGTGCTGGAATGGGATATGGGAGGCCAGTGTGGAGTCACAGACTGAGGGAGAGACAGAATGTGACAGAGTTGCATTTTACGTATGAAATGTGCTATATAAATAAAGTTTACACCACTGACTGTCCCTCCATATAAAATAAAGGCGAAAGTCACCATAAAAAATTGATCAGTTACAATTCCAGACTATGAAGAATCATTTAATAAAGGAAGACTTCCAGATTCAGTTAGATTAGCTACAATAATTGTGATATTAAAAGTTAAATCAAGTAAACCTTCAACTGAATGCTCGTCATATGACATAACAGAGAGGAATGGGCCGGACCCTCAATTGAGGATCCGGAACAATTCTCTCTGTTTTACCCCTGCCCTTATTGGCCGCCCAAAAGCATGCAGGCTCCCATTGGCCCGTGAGTTCCAACCTCTCGGCCAACGGGAGATTGCCCCTGTGTTTCAATGGCGTTGCCACGTCTGCTCGTATCAAGCCTGGCTTCGTCCACTGAAAACGTTTTTATTTCGGGAACATTTTTCTGATTTTATTTGACTTGATTATGTTGTTCTTATTTGCTTGTTGTACTGTCACTGTTTTAATTATGATTGATTTTATTGTGTCACTGTACAGCACTTTGTAACATTGTTAAGAAAGGTGCTTTATAAATAAAATGTACTTACTTACTTACACAAGGCAGGTCGCTGGTTTCCGTGGCAAAACATGGCAACGACCCAGTGCGTCTCACAATGTTGTGATTTCTCTGCATGCATGCAATTAAAATGAATGACCATTAGGTGTCGTCAATGCACAGCGTCTGATCAATAGTTGAAATGTCAATTTTGATTGATTGATTGAAATATTTATTAACAGTTTGCAGAATTACAGTAGGCCTACATTTCAAGCACAAACTCAATACAAAGACTGTTAACTGTGAGTGGACGACCCAATTAAGCCTTACACTTGTTTACCAAAAGGGCATTGTTCAATTCATCAAAACATTTAGAGACAAACAAATAGACACTTAAATCAAATGTAAAATTCTACAGTGTAAAGACACCAATTTAATTATAAATGTCAATATAGTTGAATATCTAAGAATATCAATTTAAAATGTATTATCCAATACAAATTTCCTTACCATTTTTAATGTTTTAGTTTTGTATTGCTATTTTTATTTGCTAATTGTAGATTGACCTACTTTTTGTTTCTGGCATTCCGCTGCTTGTTATTTTTTATTTTATTTTCATGTGAAGTACTTTGAGTTGCATTTTATGTATGAAATGTGCTATATAAATAAAGTTTAATATGTGAAGTACTTTGAGTTGTCAAGGATGCAGACAGAGTTGAACCCAGGAGCAAAGTCACAACAAACTAGAGTATAATATTTAACAGGCAGGACATCTGTGACACAGGTTATGAACTGACAATGAGTGTTTGTACTGAGTCCAGTTTTATAGTGAGCAGGTTGATTGGAGAAGTATTCACTGCTGGGCTGACGAGGTAGTTGACAGGTGTGTAAATGGAACTGGGTGTGCTGGAATGGGATATGGGAGGCCAGTGTGGAGTCACAGACTGAGGGAGAGACAGAATGTGACATAGTTGCATTTTATGTATGAAATGTGCTATATAAATAAAGTTTACACCACTGACTGTCCCTCCATATAAAATAAAGGCGAAAGTCACCATAAAAAATTGATCAGTTACAATTCCAGACTATGAAGAATCATTTAATAAAGGAAGACTTCCAGATTCAGTTAGATTAGCTACAATAATTGTGATATTAAAAGTTAAATCAAGTAAACCTTCAACTGAATGCTCGTCATATGACATAACAGAGAGGAATGGGCCGGACCCTCAATTGAGGATCCGGAACAATTCTCTCTGTTTTAGCCCTGCCCTTATTGGCCGCCCAAAAGCATGCAGGCTCCCATTGGCCCGTGAGTTCCAACCTCTCGGCCAACGGGAGATTGCCCCTGTGTTTCAATGGCGTTGCCACGTCTGCTCGTATCAAGCCTGGCTTCGTCCACTGAAAACGTTTTTATTTCGGGAACATTTTTCTGATTTTATTTGACTTGATTATGTTGTTCTTATTTGCTTGTTGTACTGTCACTGTTTTAATTATGATTGATTTTATTGTGTCACTGTACAGCACTTTGTAACATTGTTAAGAAAGGTGCTTTATAAATAAAATGTACTTACTTACTTACACAAGGCAGGTCGCTGGTTTCCGTGGCAAAACATGGCAACGACCCAGTGCGTCTCACAATGTTGTGATTTCTCTGCATGCATGCAATTAAAATGAATGACCATTAGGTGTCGTCAATGCACAGCGTCTGATCAATAGTTGAAATGTCAATTTTGATTGATTGATTGAAATATTTATTAACAGTTTGCAGAATTACAGTAGGCCTACATTTCAAGCACAAACTCAATACAAAGACTGTTAACTGTGAGTGGACGACCCAATTAAGCCTTACACTTGTTTACCAAAAGGGCATTGTTCAATTCATCAAAACATTTAGAGACAAACAAATAGACACTTAAATCAAATGTAAAATTCTACAGTGTAAAGACACCAATTTAATTATAAATGTCAATATAGTTGAATATCTAAGAATATCAATTTAAAATGTATTATCCAATACAAATTTCCTTACCATTTTTAATGTTTTAGTTTTGTATTGCTATTTTTATTTGCTAATTGTAGATTGACCTACTTTTTGTTTCTGGCATTCCGCTGCTTGTTATTTTTTATTTTATTTTCATGTGAAGTACTTTGAGTTGCATTTTATGTATGAAATGTGCTATATAAATAAAGTTTAATATGTGAAGTACTTTGAGTTGTCAAGGATGCAGACAGAGTTGAACCCAGGAGCAAAGTCACAACAAACTAGAGTATAATATTTAACAGGCAGGACATCTGTGACACAGGTTATGAACTGACAATGAGTGTTTGTACTGAGTCCAGTTTTATAGTGAGCAGGTTGATTGGAGAAGTGTTCACTGCTGGGCTGACGAGGTAGTTGACAGGTGTGTAAATGGAACTGGGTGTGCTGGAATGGGATATGGGAGGCCAGTGTGGAGTCACAGACTGAGGGAGAGACAGAATGTGACAGAGTTGCATTTTATGTATGAAATGTGCTATATAAATAAAGTTTACACCACTGACTGTCCCTCCATATAAAATAAAGGCGAAAGTCACCATAAAAAATTGATCAGTTACAATTCCAGACTATGAAGAATCATTTAATAAAGGAAGACTTCCAGATTCAGTTAGATTAGCTACAATAATTGTGATATTAAAAGTTAAATCAAGTAAACCTTCAACTGAATGCTCGTCATATGACATAACAGAGAGGAATGGGCCGGACCCTCAATTGAGGATCCGGAACAATTCTCTCTGTTTTACCCCTGCCCTTATTGGCCGCCCAAAAGCATGCAGGCTCCCATTGGCCCGTGAGTTCCAACCTCTCGGCCAACGGGAGATTGCCCCTGTGTTTCAATGGCGTTGCCACGTCTGCTCGTATCAAGCCTGGCTTCGTCCACTGAAAACGTTTTTATTTCGGGAACATTTTTCTGATTTTATTTGACTTGATTATGTTGTTCTTATTTGCTTGTTGTACTGTCACTGTTTTAATTATGATTGATTTTATTGTGTCACTGTACAGCACTTTGTAACATTGTTAAGAAAGGTGCTTTATAAATAAAATGTACTTACTTACTTACACAAGGCAGGTCGCTGGTTTCCGTGGCAAAACATGGCAACGACCCAGTGCGTCTCACAATGTTGTGATTTCTCTGCATGCATGCAATTAAAATGAATGACCATTAGGTGTCG
This sequence comes from Protomyctophum bolini, assembly GCF_963924005.1. NCBI lineage: Eukaryota > Metazoa > Chordata > Actinopteri > Myctophiformes > Myctophidae > Protomyctophum > Protomyctophum bolini. The sequence goes on along the minus strand of NC_137879.1, from coordinate 42,323,356 downwards.
TCAATGCACAGCGTCTGATCAATAGTTGAAATGTCAATTTTGATTGATTGATTGAAATATTTATTAACAGTTTGCAGAATTACAGTAGGCCTACATTTCAAGCACAAACTCAATACAAAGACTGTTAACTGTGAGTGGACGACCCAATTAAGCCTTACACTTGTTTACCAAAAGGGCATTGTTCAATTCATCAAAACATTTAGAGACAAACAAATAGACACTTAAATCAAATGTAAAATTCTACAGTGTAAAGACACCAATTTAATTATAAATGTCAATATAGTTGAATATCTAAGAATATCAATTTAAAATGTATTATCCAATACAAATTTCCTTACCATTTTTAATGTTTTAGTTTTGTATTGCTATTTTTATTTGCTAATTGTAGATTGACCTACTTTTTGTTTCTGGCATTCCGCTGCTTGTTATTTTTTATTTTATTTTCATGTGAAGTACTTTGAGTTGCATTTTATGTATGAAATGTGCTATATAAATAAAGTTTAATATGTGAAGTACTTTGAGTTGTCAAGGATGCAGACAGAGTTGAACCCAGGAGCAAAGTCACAACAAACTAGAGTATAATATTTAACAGGCAGGACATCTGTGACACAGGTTATGAACTGACAATGAGTGTTTGTACTGAGTCCAGTTTTATAGTGAGCAGGTTGATTGGAGAAGTGTTCACTGCTGGGCTGACGAGGTAGTTGACAGGTGTGTAAATGGAACTGGGTGTGCTGGAATGGGATATGGGAGGCCAGTGTGGAGTCACAGACTGAGGGAGAGACAGAATGTGACAGAGTTGCATTTTATGTATGAAATGTGCTATATAAATAAAGTTTACACCACTGACTGTCCCTCCATATAAAATAAAGGCGAAAGTCACCATAAAAAATTGATCAGTTACAATTCCAGACTATGAAGAATCATTTAATAAAGGAAGACTTCCAGATTCAGTTAGATTAGCTACAATAATTGTGATATTAAAAGTTAAATCAAGTAAACCTTCAACTGAATGCTCGTCATATGACATAACAGAGAGGAATGGGCCGGACCCTAAGCGCAAGGGGACAATTTACAATTTAGGCATTTAGCAGACGCTCTTAATCCAGAGCGACTTACATTAAGCAAGAACAAAAGCATGGGAATACATCACATAAAAGCATTTATCATGAAGTGGAAAACAGGAAACAAGAAATGGGTAATACATTTTAAATTGATATTGTAATCACAGACTATCTTCTTTCTTTGATTTAAACATACAAAAGGACAAAAGTGTCATCAAAGCAGGTTATTGAGCAATGCAGGGCCTCGCACCCCATATAGGTCAGCAGAAGCTGGCTAATAGTACTATTACCATCGCTTTTCGTGTTGCTTTGCTTTGTGACACTTGAGTTCATTGCATGTGAATAGGCCTAGACAGTTAAATAACAGGTGAGACCTGGTTGAAGCCACGGTGCTTTTCACTAATTTCCAAACGCCTTGTACGATTTAATAAAAAAATATGAAATATTCACACATAATAAGAAGAACCCACCATCATCATCATCATCATCATCATCATCCAGCAGCTAGCTAACATGCTAACAGATACCTACATGTCCATAACTAAGCCAAAAATGGACAGAAATGTTCCAAATTAAAATCGTTCCCTTATTGGCCCCTGGAGAAAGCCCTTCCGCCTTTAAATATTTTCCAAACGCCTTGTACGATTTAATAAAAAAATATGAAATATTCACACATAATATTAAGAACCCATCATCATCATCATCCAGCAGCTAGCTAACATGCTAACAGATACTACATGTCCATAACTAAGCCAAAAATGGACAGAAATGTTCCAAATTAAAATCGATCCCTTATTGGCCCCTGGAGAAAGCCCTGCTGCCTTTAAATATTTTCCAAACACCTTGTACGATTTATTAAAATTATGAATACGTTCATCCACCGCACACTGTAACAAGATGGCCGCCGCCGTGCTGTTTTGGAATTACTGAGAGGTAGGGGCGGGACCATGCCCCCATTGGCTCCTGGGTTGGAACCCCAGGTGGAACCAGCCAATGGTAGCCTGCACGATCCGGGCACCGGCCAATCGGTGGCCCGGAAGTTGAAACAATGTTGGAACACTTGGAACAAAAAAAGGACGAAGATGGAACTCGACCAAGCGCGCTTGGAACGAAACAGTAATTTGTTTTTTCTAAAATTGGAACGATACAGAGTAGATTGGTTTTCTGCTAAAATTGGAACAAAACAGTAATTCGTTTTTTTCTAAAATTGGAACGATACAGAGTAGATTGGTTTTCTGCTAAAATTGGAACGATACAGTAGATTAGTTTTTTCTAAAATTGGAACGAAACAGTAGATACATTTTTTTCTAAAATTGGAACGATACAGAGTAGATTCGTTTTCTGCTAAAATTGGAACAAAACAGTAGATTTGTTGTTTTCTAAAATTGGAACGATACAGAGTAGATTGGTTTTCTGCTAAAATTGGAACAAAACAGTAGATTTGTTGTTTTCTAAAATTGGAACGATAGAGTAGATTAGTTTTCTGCTAAAATTGGAACGTTACAGAGTAGATTAGTTTTCATTAACTCAGTACAGTTTATTATTAAAGTACTAAAAGGCTTCATATCAATAGCATTGTAGCTTTAGTGGTGCTGCTTTTCTGGCTATTCTGGAGTATCTGTGTAATGAATGTGTAGTAGCTTTGTAATAAATAAATAAAATGAGAAAGAAATAATTATTTTTGTGTTTTTTTTCTTTTAATTGTTCAATTGTTTTCATCATACTACTTCCACATACTTTATTCTGCTTTATGCAGTTATTTATGCTTATTCTTTTTACACATTTTTATACATTATTTTTTTTTTTACTTTTCCTTCAGCTTTAATAATTTTTCTATTGTACATTAAATACATTGCGTCTTTTGGCGTCTTTTTCCTAAAATTGGAACGATACAGTAATTAGTTTTCTGCTAAATTGGAACGAAACAGAGTAATTCGTTTTCTCCTAAAATTGCAACGATACAGAGTAGATTAGTTTGTTTCCTAAAATTGGAACGATACAGAGTAGATTGGTTTTCTGCTAAAATTGGAACGAAACAGAGTAGATTAGTTTGTTTTCTAAAATTGGAACGATACAGAGTAGATTAGTTTTTTTTCTAAAATTGGAACGTTACAGAGTAGATTGAGTTTCTGCTAAAATTGGAACGAAACAGTAATTCGTTTTTTTCTAAAATTGGAACGAAACAGAGTACATTAGTTTTCTCCTAAAATATCAACGTTACAGAGTAGATTGAGTTTCTGCTAAAATTGGAACGAAACAGTAATTTGTTTTTTTCTAAAATTGGAACGATACAGAGTAGATTGGTTTTCTGCTAAAATTGGAACAAAATTATTTTTTTTCTAAAATTGGAACGATACAGAGTAGATTGGTTTTCAGCTAAAATTGGAACGAAACAGTAATTTGTTTTTTACTAAAATTGGAACGTTACAGAGTAGATTAGTTTGTTTTCTAAAATTGGAACGAAACAGAGTAGATTAGTTTGTTTTCTAAAATTGGACCGATACAGAGTAGATTAGTTTTTTTTCTAAAATTGGAACGTTACAGAGTAGATTGGTTTGCTCCCTTTCCAATTTCAGTTCCTATTGGTTTGCTCTGCATGTATGTTTTCATTAACTCAGTACAGTTTATTATTAAAGTACTAAGTGGCTTCATATACCAGGCAGATTCATTTAGTCTAACTAAATATCAATTAATGTTTGTTTATAAACAGTAAGAAATGATAAAACCTTTATTAATGTTCCTTAACAGTTAAGAAGGCAATTTGTTTGTTTATAAACTAAAGTTTCTCATAAGCCCTTATGCATGTTTTATAATCGAACAATAAACAATCTAACTCTATGTAAATAGAGTGTTCATGGTGTCATCATGACAAACAATGCTATTGGGTGTTTTATTTTCCACAGTTATTTTCCACGCGGGAAAAGCACTACTGTACGGCTCAACGTCGCTCGCCCGGGTCAGCAAAGCACGGCGTGCAATGGCTGAGCCTCGCCGAGGGTGAACCGACCTTCGTGATCATGGTGTCTCCCCTGCCAGGTAAGTATGAGTTGTACATGCTGGCCATAGAGGAAAGCACTCATCCACATACCAGTCGCCTGCCGGTCAGACAACGACTAGTCCCCTCCACGTAGGCGTAACAATGGCCTCTTTGCGGTACCCAACAGCCATGTCTTAAGCACACATAACAAGACACAGTGGCAGTATGTGAGCTTGTAGATCTTAACACTTTGACACATATTGAAAACCTTCGATACTATTAGTTAAAGCGCTCACACCTATTTGCACTCAGACAACCAAGCGCACCACTGTGCTTTCCTGTCATTTTCTTCAACAGCTGAGCTGGCCTTGTCCGATGGGCAAGGCCTTCCAAAAATAGGCATAACTCATCAACATCCCTCTCCACGGAAGTCTTTAGTAAAAGGCGAAAGGCTTATTCGTCATGAAGAGAGACCAGAGTAATTCTACCCGCTTGCCACGGCGGCCGGCGAAGCCTCTAGCCGCGCCGGTCAAGCGCTTCACGGCGCGCGTGCACGCACACACTTGGCGTGGGCGTGGCCTATGCGCTTGCCCTGCTTATATTCCAAGATCGGTCGTTTCCAGGGTGATATGATCGTAAGCAGCAGCCCGTAGGGCTCCTCTCCAGCACTATCCGCATGTTTTCAACACTTAATCAGGGGAGAGCGCGAACGCAGTGCCCCACTACCAGAAATTGTGCAGTCGAGATTCCCACATTTGGGGAATTGGCCCGGGTCAGCAAAGCACGGCGTGCAATGGCTGAGCCTCGCCGAGGGTGAACCGACCTCCGTGATCGTGGTGTCTCCCCTGCCAGGTAAGTATGAGTTGTACATGCTGGCCATAGAGGAAAGCACTCATCCACATACCAGTCTCCTGCCGGTCAGACAACGACTAGTCCCCTCCACGTGGGCGTAACAATGGCCTCTTTGCGGTACCCAACAGCCATGTCTTAAGCACACATAACAAGACACAGTGGCAGTATGTGAGCTTGTAGATCTTAACACTTTGACACATATTGAAAACCTTCGATACTATTAGTTAAAGCGCTCACACCTATTTGCACTCAGACAACCAAGCGCACCACTGTGCTCCCTGTCATTTTCTTCAACAGCTGAGCTGGCCTTGTCCGATGGGCAAGGCCTTCCAAAAATAGGCATAACTCATCAACGTCCCTCTCCACGGAAGTCTTTAGTAAAAGGCGAAAGGCTTATTCGTCATGAAGAGAGACCCGAGTAATTCTACCCGCTTGCCACGGCGGCCGGCGAAGCTTCTAGCCGCGCCGGTCAAGTGCTTGACGGCGCGTGCACGCACACACTTGGCGTGGCCTATGCGCTTGCCCTGCTTATATTCCAAGATCGGTCGTTTCCAGGGTGATATGATCGTAAGCAGCAGCCCGTAGGGCTCCTCTCCAGCACTATCCGCATGTTTTCAACACTTAATCAGGGGAGAGCGCGAACGCAGTCCCCCACTACCAGAAATTGTGCAGTCGAGATTCCCACATTTGGGGAATTCGCCCGGGTCAGCAAAGCACGGCGTGCAATGGCTGAGCCTCGCCGAGGGTGAACCGACCTTCGTGATCATGATGCCTCCCCTGCCAGGTAAGTATGAGTTGTACATGCTGGCCATAGAGGAAAGCACTCATCCACATACCAGTCTCCTGCCGGTCAGACAGCGACTAGTCCCCTCCACGCGTCGTGGGCGTAACAATGGCCTCTTTGCGGTACCCAACAGCCATGTCTTAAGCACACATAACAAGACACAGTGGCAGTATGTAGAGTTGTTCTACGCTCTGATAGGCCACACCCACATTTTCAAACCACGCCCCCCATGTGTAGCCTGGCTAATAAGCCAGACCGAATCAGCCGTTGGCAAAAATAAATTGCCTGCCGGCGGATTACGGTCTGGAGAGACTCAATTGTACTCCCATTTCCTACACCAGAGAACTGGTGTGGCCAATGGGTCCTTAGAGAGGTCACAGAGGTCATTGTCATGCTAATGCCCAAGTGGGCATATGGTGATGACTAAGTGGGTATCAGACCGTGTGGATATGTCGTTAGCCTAGGAAGCGGACTTCACAGCAGTCAGTTTAAGGGTTATCGCTTCTCGGCCTTTTGGCTAAGATCAAGTGGGACGCTGAACGCTGAGAAACCAAAATTTGGAAACGATTGACGGTTTGGAACGATTGACGTTGGCGTTAACGTTGGCTGGGATCGTTTTTCATAAAGAGGACCTATCCAAGATGGCTTCCACGTCTGATCTAACGGTGCCGAAGGCTGGACTCCGGAACACAGTTCCGTTTTGGTGGAAGAAGGTGGCTTACTTAATGCCACAACGGGAAGTATTTGGCCGACATGTATTGATGGGGCAACTCAGACTGAAGGTTGACCACGTCTACTGCCTGCAGAGTAATGGACTGGAGAGGAGTTTCGATGTGACCTTCACCACTGCTGGGGTAGCCGAAGACGTGTTGGACATTTGCAAAAAAAAGGAGGGTGAGAAACCTTTTTCTGATTATGAGATAGTGAACTTGGACAGGCCAAACTTCAGGCTCGTCACTGTACAGATGTACAACCCGTACGTTACGGGGGACCAAGTTATGACATTTCTGTCTGTGTTCGGGGACGTGTTGGCCGGAAAAAATAATGGATGGATTGGGATTCTGGACTGGCAAGACGCAGTTCCAGATGCTACTGCGGGAGGACCCTCACGGCTTTGAGGGGATGGCGCACCCTCCGGCCCAGTTTAGCATTGCAGGAGACAGGGGCTTCCTGTTCTACAATAGGCAGCCGCCTTATTGCAGAAAGTGCAGGAAGCACGGCCACAAGGAGGGGGCGTGTGACTTTGTGTGGTGTCGTCACTGTAAGGCCTACGGGCACGAGACCCAGAGATGTCCATTCCCGAGAGGCGAGGAGGAGAGGACCGGCCCAGGGCGGTCATACGCCTGTGCAGTCGAGTCCGGTAACAGCGGAGGTCGGGGCGATGGTGCGGGACAAGGACCGGAAGCGGTTATTGCGCTGGACCTGGAGCCCGGATCGGAAGATGGATCGGAGCTTGGGCAGGAGCTGGGACCTGTGACTGGGACGGAGGAGGAGCAAGACGAGGACACTACCGTGGACGAGAGGGGTGAGGGAGGGTCGGCAGGGGCTGCCGAGGGGGGGTCTAGGGGAAAGGGCAGAAAAAAGAAGAGCAGGAAAAATAGGAATGGCGAGGGGGGGGAGGGAAAGAAGGCCAGGCTGGAGGAGGGGGAGGTGGTGTTTCCAACAGGGGAGGAAGTGGGTGAAACGGCTGGGGGGGAGGGGCAAGATACTGAGGAGGGGATGGGGATAGTGGAGCAGGGGAAGGGGGACGAGGAGGGGGGCCCAGCAGAGAACCACTTAACGTCTGTGGGGTTTGATTCCCCAGGGATGGGGGCAACGCGAGGGCTGGGCTCACCACTGACGGAGCCCGTGTCTCCGCTATCGGTCAGCGGGGACGTCGGGGAGGAGGAAATGGGTGGGGGGAGACCGAACACGGTTCCCGCATCATGGGCGGAAACACAGGAGGAAACGGATGCGGGGACGGGTTCTCAGGTGACTAATGGGGCTGGGGCCGAGACAGCGTCCGCAGAGATGGAGGTGGGGGCTGAAGAAGGGGAGGTGGGGACTGCTGCCCAAACCGCCTTGTTCGGCAACAAAGACAAGCCTTTGACTTTGGGGGTCGACACAGTACGGGGAAGAAGTAATGTGATGTTTATGTGTTCTGTGTTTTTTTTCTCTGCAAAATACAATGGA